>NC_083621.1:19423553-19576053 GCF_963584025.1 Labrus mixtus
ACATCAGTCTTTAAACAAAATAATATAAAATAACCCACAGTTTGCAGGGAAAGCAGCTCGATTCTCTCCTGACTGACATCACACTGAGCAGTTTGTAAATAAATGAATCTGTGAGTAATCGGAGCAGCTGTGAAGGAGCTCAAGATTCATTCTTTAACAGCTGGAAATGTTTGTTTTAACAGACTCAATTCACCACTCTGAAACCTCCCAATATCTCCAACATCTCTCAGAAAAGACAGCAGGGATAACACTCTTCTTATAAACTCAGAGAGTTTCAACAAATATCCATCACTTTGGAGATCTTTGGCCTGTTGGGATAGTGCAGTAGAACTGTTTGAAACTTCGGATGAATCCAGATCTACATCTTGCAAACAGAGACCGATTGAGACCGGGTTTTGTTATTTTGTTTTTTTTCCAAGAAAGACGAAAGTGATGAAAGAGAAAAAAAAGAGAACAAAACGATGAAATGAAAGTAGATTAAAGCAGATTAAAGGATGTTTACGCTTAAAGTAGAATCAGCAGGAAATGATGTGCAATGAAGCTGCCTCGTCATGAATGCAGTGCTTCTTCAGATGCTCCTTGCTTCTATCTTTAGGGCTGCACATGAATGCAGCATTACAGCAAATGATCTAATCCGACGTGATCAAGATGTAGAGATGAAGCACAAACAACTTCAGTGCTCAAAAATAAGCAACGTCCTAAAACAACCCAATTAGACCAAAAGAAAAAGAAAGAAAACTCTTGTATTGAGTCAAACCACCAGGAATAAAAAAAAAGTGTTTTAAGACAGGAGTTAAAATAACACCATTTAGAGGTGAGACAAAAACATTACAGGCAATATCATTAATTCAATCCAACAAGACACAGGAAGCCATTGAAGAGAGGCCGGTACAGGCTGACTCTGAATCAGTTTGCAGCCTTAATGAGTTTCTGTGCCGGTGTTTGTCAGAATGAAATCTCTGTACATGAATCACAGCAGCTGATGATTAGATCAGTCGACGGTTATCAGCAGACCTGACGTAATATCATTTTCTCCACGAGTCGGAGACAAGAGGAGCGGAGGAAGGAAACATTTGACATTTTGCAGGTCCCTCTTTGCACAGGGGATGGGCTGCATTCAACTTCAACATAATAAATCATTTATTAAAAAAAACAAAAAACAATGCAAAGTGCAATAAAAATCATTTTTTTATTGCATAAGCATTTGTTGTGCTGGCAAGGAGATTAGCTAAAGACAGCTTGCAAGGTCACTGTCTTCGTTGGGAAACAACATTGTATTGAGATTGAATGTGCCAAATAATTGGCATCCATCACCTAACTCCTCCCCACTGGTGTGCGCTGTGTGTACAGTAAGCACTCCCCTTCTTAAGATGCTGAGCCTCCAAACCTCCAGAATCTGATTTCTCAGCTGAACTTCATGCAAACATTTTCACACTGCAACAAAACCTGAACACAACCCCTCTCGCCCAGCATGTAATGTTCCCACAAAACAAGCGCCCAGTTCACTATGGACGTGTTCAATTCACAAAATGTTGCAAAACACCTGAACATAAGCGATGGTACATTAAAAACATGTTGTACTAGCAATGTTACTGCATTTTGAATAAAGCAGCATTTATTTAGAGGTCACAGCTGATTGGTTTTTACACCCCAATGAAGGAAACGTATCTCTAGGCCTGATTTTCACAGTTTTACAAATCCCAGAAAATTAATCAAAACAGTAAAAACTGTTCAGAATGAATGTACCTGAACATGTTTGATCTACCATCTAACTCCTACCCACTGATCAACACTCCTGTTAAAACTAAGCGCTCCTCCTTCTAAAGATGCTGAGCCTCCAAACCTTCAGAATCTGATTTCTCAGCGGAGCTTTTAGCAAACCACAAACATTTTCACACTGCAATAAAACCTCATCACCACCCCTCTCACCTCATTTTAGGTCTCAGAGCCACTCGGGGTGCGTTCAGTTAACAAATGTTGCATTACATTTAAACAAAAATGAAAACAAGAAATGAATGCTGATCGGTTGAAGCATGTGAATAAGCAAAAAAGAAAGTTTGTTGAAAGACTGGAGATTCTGCATTGACCATGTCCAAGCATTGAGCACCACCCCACTCACCCAGCAAAAGTCATGTCACAAACCAAACGCTCCCTTTCCTCAGGAGCCGCCTTGTCTCCACCTGCCCGCCAAAACACGACAAACACAGCAGACTGAAGCTCCACAACATCTGCTGCACAACAGCTGCACCCCGCTCCCCTACTGTGTGACAAATCACAATCAGAGCGCTCCTTTTTTTTTTTTATACGAGCGATGTCCTCAAACAGCTGCATAACTCTGCACAACAAGGACCCAACAAAAGTTACAAAACACTTTTTGTCCATTCCGTTATAACGTCCCTGACTAAACCAAGTGCTCCCCTTGACCTGCAGCTAACAGATAAGGCCGAAGTGCTGCTGTGTGCAAACACCCTTGTTTTTACTGCATCCAAACTTCATGCAAAAAAAAAAACAATAAAGCACACAAACCAAAACCTCTTCCACCTCAGGCCTGCAGTGCCCCATAAATCAAGTGCTCCCTTATTCTCCTGAGGCCGCTGGTGAAGTGAAGCCTGCAGATAACCTCTGACTTAACGTCTTAAAATTAGCGTTTTTTTGTTGCAGAGGTTAACACAGCTCAACGGAATACAAACACCAAAACCATAAACTTTTTTTCCTCCCTCTTCAGGCCTGAAATGGATCATAAATGAAGCACGCCCTTTTGCTCAAGAGTCCAAAACACACACACACATTTGACTTCCTGCGAAGAGCAATAAAAAACAAATCAAAACAACACTATTTCCTGTACCCATGCTCCCTCCATCCTCCCACTGGCTCTGAATAAGATAACAAAGCAAGCACTTCCATTCTCTCCTCTTTAATATCTGAGGACTGGAACCCTTAATACCTGCACATATAACTATTCTTCTCCTATCATCCTTCCTCCCATCTTTTGTCATGCACCACAAATCAAGCGCTCCCTTTACTTCCACAGCGGTTCATATCTCGGTTTAGATCCAAACTTTCTGCAACATCCCAACATCTTTGTGTTCCTCTACAACAAAATGATCCTAGATGTCCCTTCTGTCATCTCCTTCCAAGACCATGAACTTAAAAAGTAATAAAAACCAAGCGCTCCCTCTGTCCCGTCTGGAGCTGCTGTGGCTGCTATCCCAACAATGATCGGTCTGACATTCATGCAAAACATTGCACACAATTGTGTGATGCAAAAAAAGATTTCATGCTTTAAGTATTCATGGTTTGCATTGGATCACAAACCAAGCGCTCCCATATTTCCTCATGACCTGGAGCGTCCTTCTTCATGCACAAAAAGCCTGAGGTGAGTCTGCAACACAAAGCTGCAACAAAAACAATGCACCCTGCTGCCTCTCCTATACTTCCAAGTATATAACAAGCTGGCAGGCAGATAGTCACAAACCAAGTGCTCCCTTCATTATGTCAGAACATTCCCCGCACAGCTATGCAACAAAATCAAACTAACCTTCCCCCTTTAGTGTGTGGAGCTTCTGCTTACACGAACAAGCATAACAAAATGCATCTGAATTTAAAAACAACAAACAAACCTCACTCTATCCCCCCTTCCCCAGTTTATCCATGTAGCCCCTCAGTTGCATCACACAAAAAAGCACCCCTTGCTTCACATTTCATTTCACAACAGAATGAGACTTCAATAAAATCAAACTAAAGCCTTCACTTCTCCAATTCTCCATCTGTGGTGGTGCATCACAAACCAGGCACTCCCTTCATTCCCTTAGGAGTTAAAGCATCTCATGCAGAAGCACCTTGTTCTTTTTCTGCACCGTATAACTGAATGAAAATCAAACCAACCGCCTCTTTCGGTGATGGAGTAACACAAATCGAGCGCTCCTCTCATTAGCTCATTGTTAAAGCTCTCTTCATCCGCACAAGCTGCTGGTGTTTTTTTTTCTGCAAAACCAAAAATCAACAAACTTCTTCTATGTCCTTTCCAATATCACCCGGTGTGGCCCCTCTCCTCTTTGCAGGTGAGGTGAACCACAAAACCCTTGACCTGAGTTTCCCTCACCGATCACAACACTCATTTTCCCACAAAAGAGCCGAGAAAAAAAAGGTGAAAGAACCCCTCCTCTCTTCCTAGACCCCCTTCCCTAAGCTGTGATGCATCACAGACCACACGTAACCTCAATAGTGGAAAATTCAAAGCACCTGCACTTCAGTCACAGAATCAAAATCAAACCAACCCTTTCCTCTTAGCCCATGTGTTGTATGACAAATCAAGCGCTCCCTTTATAACCTTAGAAAACCTCCTGAATACTTACCTGCACAGCCAAGTTTTTTTTTTCTGCAACTAGATGAAAAAGAACCCACATCCTTGCATCTGCCACTTCAACTTGAACCCTCTCTCCTCAGCTTGCGTGAAGCATTACAAATCAAGCGCTCCTTCATGAAGAGGGGCCTCTATTCAAGGAAATACCACCCTGTTTTCTTTTCTGCAGCATGTTCATCTGAGGACAAGGATGAGGCTGCAACTAAACCAAATGATCCCTCCTCTCTGACCAGGAATGTAAGGTGTCTCAAATCAAGCGCCCCCCCCTCATGCACATGCATCCTGTGTTTTCTCTCCAACAAAATCTTTCGTCCTTTTTAGCTCATGAAGTTAGGTTCCCTCACAATCACTATTTCTTTTACAAATCATGGCCTGCAACAAAATCAAACTTACCCCTCCATTCCCTCCAGTAACTATTTCTGTCCTGTGTTGCATCAGAAATCAAGTGCTCCCTTTTTGGCCTCAGGTGTTGAAGCTTATGATGCATCTTTTGTTTGAAATTATAGCTTTGCTTTTATTCCAACTCCAATCATCTCCATCTCCACCACTCCTTTAAACTGGCATGTGATGACAAATGTGATCACAAACCAAGAGCTCCCTTGATTAACCTCAGAGCCTGATTAGCTGCACAGCCAGGTTTCTCTGCAATCAAATCAAACATACCCATCCACTCTTACCCCTCTCCAGCCGCCCCTTCAAACTGGAGGCTAGGATGGGATGTGATGCATCACATTTCAAGCGCTCCCTTCATTACCACACTGATGGAGCTCTCCCCTCCTCATGCACAATCACCTCATGTTTTCTTTGCAATGAAATCAAACACCCCCCCCCCCCCCCCCCCCCCCATCTCAATCCATGTAGCCCCTTTCCTGTGAGCTGCTGTATGGTTATAGAAAAACAAGCGCTTCCTTAATAATCCTGCCTCCACAATTAAACATGTTTTCCAGCAAAGCAACAAAATCAAACTAACCCCCCGTGTTCCTTCCAGCAACTACTTATCTCCTATATGGTGCATTGCAAATCAAGCGCTTCCTTCTTGGCCTCAGGAGTTGATGCATACTTTGTTTCACATTCTAGTTTTGCTTTTATTACACCTCTTCTCAACTCAAGTCTCCAACTCTCTTTTCAGCTGGCATGTGATGAATCACAAACCAAGCGCTTCCTTAATTAACCTTAAACTGCTTACCTGCACAGCCAGTTTTCTCTGCATCCAAAAAAAAAAACATCCCCCCCTCTCTCTCTAAGCCTTCTTCTTATCTGCCCCTTCAAACTGGACGCTGGGATGGGATATGATGCATCACAAATCAAGCGCTCCCTTCATTACCTCACTGCTGGAGCTCCCCTCCTCATGCTCAAGCACCTGTGTTGTCTCTGCAACAAAATCAACCGAACTCCCTTTTTCACATTTTTCCCCATACCTTTTCCTCCCTCTCCTTTTAAGCTGAACTGTATCACAAAACAAACGCACCCCTCTCTACCTTCCAGCCGGAGCTCTCCTCTCATCATCATCAGCATCATGTGTGTGTTTTTTTTTTCTTGGAAGACTAAGTGGAGCTGCAACAAAATCACACAAGGCCCTCCTCTTTTTACCCCTTCGCTCTCCTGCAAGTGGACCCTCTCAGCTGGCATCCAACCAACCCCAAATCGAGCCCCCCCCCCCCCCCCCTCCTTACCTCCAGACCCCTCTAATCTGCAGTCTTTCTGTACATCAACACCATCAGGTTCTTTTCTCTGCAACATCCAAAAACACAAAGCGGAGCTGCAACCAGAACCAAACAGACACTCCTCTGCAGCCCGGCGTGCGGAGCCGTGACACAAACAAACACACACCGGGTCCGGGTCTTACCTCTGGAGCTGCTGAAGGCGGTGTACCAGGACAGGGAGACCAGCCCGCACAGTCCGAACAACAAGACCGTCAGGAAGGAGACATTTCGGAGCCTCATCTCCGGAGCCCCGGGAGCATGTCCGTACCGAGAGGGGGGAGAGGAGAGGGACGGACGGAGGGAGGGATGGAGGGAGGGAGGGGGGACGCAGGTAGAAGGAAGAGAGAGAGAGAGAGAGAGAGAGAAAGACAGGTGGACGGAGACAGAGAGAGAGACGGTGAGATACGGAGAGACGGGCGGAGCTGTTGCTGTCTGAGCAGCAGCAGCGAGACTGAGGAGTGAGTGAGGGAGTGAGAGGGAGAGTAAGAAGGGGAGAGAGAGAGGGAGGGGGAGGAGACAGACACAGGTAGAGAGACCCTGCGAGAGTGGAAGAGGAGGGAGAGGGGGCGTGGGAGCCAAAGACTTGGTGAAAAAAAAAGCTTAAATCAACATCATTTATTATTATTTTTAATATTAACGTAGCCTACGCCAAAGGCATTTTTTTTGTCTCTTTTGATGTCGCATCAATTTGTCGTTAAATCTGAAAAGAAAAAAAACTTCAGATTCTATTCAAAAGGGCGTTATTGGCATGGGAAACCGGTTCACATTAACAAAACGAAAGTGAAAATAGAACAAAATTAAATAGTCTACAATAAAAAAAATTACAACTTGTAATAAATAAATATTGAATAAACTATTACAAAGATAGCTTATAACAACTAGGCCTATAAAAACAGATCCAAGTTTAAAATGTAACTTTGCTTAAATATACAGATGAGTATAAAAAAATGTATAAAATGTAAAAAAAAAAAAAAAAAAAGAATGTAGCAGTAAGAATAATCTATTTTGTTTTGTCAATTGTTTTTAAATTAGCCTCTAGTCTTGTATGTTAAAAGGTTTCATTTCAGGTGTGTCATCCTTTGAAGGACCTAGTCTTTAGTCTGTTTAGACGAACAGCAAATACAGTAAATATATATTTATATATTTAATTCATTAATATATTTATTATTATTCTGTGTAGATGTTCAGACTGATCTGGAATGAGACGTCTGGTTTACAGAGATTACCCGTTTGTGTCACCAGCTGTTCCCGCCTTTACCCTGTCCTTACTAAGCGCTGTCCCCTGTCACCTAGCAACCTTGACATAAAACAGCAGTTCCTCCAGCGTCCATTTGAGGCTGGCTGCAGAAGCCCCGGAAGTCCCAAAACTCACCTATTCCGAATTGTCAGGGGAAAATAAACATGTTTACAACCCGGTTAAAAAACTGAATTGTCCTTAAATTCCCCATGTCTTTATAAGAAGGGAGTTTTGTCACTCATTCGTTTTGATTATAATAGCGTGGGGCAGCTCTTTGCCTTGTGTTAGGTCGACTGAAAGGTTGACACAGCATTTCTAATATGGCCACCGCCATGGACAGGCTTCAAGCGCCCCCTTCAGGAACCGATGGGTGACGTCACCGATGCTTCGTCCATGTTTATTTAGCTACAGTCTATGATTAAACTCATTTAACCTTATCTGTTATTTTAGAGATAACTTTTGTAACTTTATTATTGGTAGCTGTTCGATCGAGTTTAAAACCAGTACTGACATTTGAATTTGAAGGAGCCTCAGAAATGGGACAGCCTTTACCGTGCCGCTGCGACATAATCAGTCTAGAACATGCACTCTGGAGGATGCCGCCCCTGAAATGAGACATTATGTCTGCTATTCGTTCCTTTCTAAAAATATAATTTACAAATTCTCACAGTGAAATCATACTTCTGAAATCAATGTGTCCATGAGTTCACACAAAGTAAAGAAAACCTTCCCATCATGTTATCTACTACATGAAGTACCAAGCTCATTGTGTCTTCATTGTGCTAGCTGTGAACTCCCCCTCACTGGGGTTGCAGATTTTTAGTTGGCCTGTCATGTTCATTAACTCTGCGCTGTTTGAGAACACAGGCTTGTTAGAGAAACATTACAGTGGTGGAGAAAAGTTCTCGGATCAGAAGCTTTGGTCTTCCCCTTGTTGCATTTAGAATAATTGCACTAAAGCTATTGAAGTACACTCACAAGACATATGATCTCTTCTTTCAGACTTTAACAAGAAAGTACAACAAACAGCTGTTACATCACTCTACGACCACACCAGACATTGATAGAAACCTTGAATAACCGGGAGCTGCTGGTCTGCCTCAGTGTGTTAGTATAGTTTTGTTATTTTGTGTTATTTTGTGACTTTAGACGTTAAAGTCATTTTAAACTTTCATTTGTCTGAACTGATCACTTAAAAAAGTTTCAGTGTTTCAATCACTCTGTTGTTATACAGTCCATCATTTCCCATGATCCTCTGCTGCTTTCATCAATATATCTTATGTATTCTGTAACACTTGTTCTTTACTGTAAAGGTCATGAGCGGTTTTGTAAACTGGTTGAGTTTTCGACATAAATCATTTAATGATTTCTTTCCATTATCCAACTTTTTTTCATCCACATTTCTCTTCTCTTTCCTCTCATATTTTTTCTATGATGCAGCAAAATATGTCTTAAAGAGTAAGAAATAAACACTTTAATAACTTGTGATTTTTACACAAAGTCAGTTCCGAAATCCACTTCAAATCTTAAGAAATATTCTCTAAGCTGAAGCTGAGTTTCTGTTTAAAGCTCATGTTCAAAGCTTGTGTTTGATGTGAATTCAGTGAGAACTAAACCAGCTAAGACCTTTTTAAAGCAAAGGTCAAGGTTTGATTCATGTTAGGCTGTTTTACAGAGAATCCAGCCCTTTATGAGCCAGTCTGCAGCGCCATCTGGTGGTCAGGGTGTCAAATTATTTCAAACTATATCTCTAAAACTTTATCCTGTTCAAAGTATGTTAAAAGTGAAAAGATCTTTAAATCAGGATCCGAATACTTAAGCACAGGTGAAGTATTTAAAAAAAAACTTTAAACTGAGTAAAGACAGAAGTCTTAACGACTGAAAGATGTCTGAGATGTTTTTGAGTTGAGTCAAAACAACAAACAGAATCAGGTTGACACCATCATCCAATCTTTATTGCAGCTTTCTGCAACAATAATATAACTTAGTTTCCAACATGTAGGTCAGGACCCCTCAGAGGGTCAAAAACATTTCCTGCTTCATAGTAATATCTCTTTGTTCTAAACCAACATAGAATATCTCCAGTCTTTGTTGAGTTTTTATGAACTGCAAGAAAAGTTTCAGTGGTCGATGTTATTAATTTTCAAACTCTCTTTCCCAACTCTATGGTGAGAATAAACTCATTTCTTATAAATGATCTCTGTTTTGGTGTTCACTCGTTGTGTTGTGGAGAGCACTTCACTGTCCCACACTGACATCTAGTGTTCATGAACAGCTGGTACAACTCTGTGCAGTGACAAACAAAAACAATATTTATTTATTTAGGCTCTGCATGTTTTATTTATTTTAAATAGGGACGACCACACATATTAATGAACATAAACACGTAGACATAAATATAGTAGATTATGGCCATAGGCAATCTTCCACCCGTAGTCCACTGGCATGTTGATGGTACACACACACACACACACACACACAAACACACACACACACACACACACACACACACGTATATAGAATCTCATAAAACACAGGTATACAACAACGAGCAGAAAGCAAACAACAACATAAACTGTACATTAGTTGACAAAGACACACATTACAATACAAAGAGTGGCTGTGTGATGTTGTTCAAAAGAAACCAGGGATAAAGTAATTATCAGAGTTAAAGTGCATAAAGAGACAGGAGTCAACGTGCTAAAGTGCTGGTCTAGACATCATTGTAAAGTGCTGGTGTAACTGTAGTCCTATTGCACAAAGTTTGCACAGACATGTTTTGCACATAACCTACTATTGCACAGGGCCAGCATACATGTGTTAAAGCATGCAATAGTGCACTGGAGTTACACATACATGTATGCACAATGATGACAAGACATGGTCACAAATCTGGTTTGTTCTGAGCTTCACCTTCCGCTGACCCTTGAATGATGAAAAGCTGCATGGAGTAAATCAGAATCGGGTTTATTTACCTACCAGGAGTTTTTCTTGGGATTTAAATGGCCACAATAAACAAATCACATCAATGTAAGTGTCCATAAAAAGCGATGTTTGTTTCATATTCCTCTTGACATGAATGTTCAAATGAGTTAAATCTGCTAAAGTCGAGGTTTGTTCTTAATTTGAATGGGCTCGTTGAAACCTTTGAGGTCATGAACAGCGGATCTAAACCTGGGCATCCACAATCTATCCTAAAGTTAGGCTAAATATTAAAAACTTTTCAAAATAAATCACATTTAAATCAATGTATAATCGATAAAGTGCTCAGGTCTGTGTGTTGATTTTGTTGTGAATGTTATCACAGTTTGTGTTTTCTGAGTCTGAAGCTGTTTCTTCATATTACACCACAATAATGTCACAATGCTGCTGCTGCAGGGGCAACACTGAGAAAGCAAATCTCCTGTTAAATATATATATCCTATAGCCTACATTTTATTAAAACAAGCTGGTGGTTACACTGACTTATTCATAAAAATGTTTAATGTAAGCTCTTGGTTTGAGTAAGAGATACAACTAAAAATAACAACAATAGGCCTAGTACATGAGGAAGGAGACGAGTAAACAAAAAGAGGAAGGAAATAACCATAAAGGAGGAACAAAGTGAGGAAGGAAAGGTGACAGAAGAAAAACAATGTTGGCTTGGATTCATTCACTTCTTTTACTAGCATACAGGGTAATTCAGGGATGGGGGATGAAGTGAAGAAGGAAAGGAGAGGAGGACAGAAGGGAGGGAGGGACGGAGGAGGAGTAAATCAGTGTTTGAGACTCTGACGCGGAAGAAGAATCAGCCTCGGAGGAGGAAGAAGAAACCTCAAAATGAAGCGGACCCCCTCCGGCTGACTTCACACTTGTTGAATAACGTTTACATCCAAACCTGAAAGCGGGTTCTGGACGATTTCACAGCCGGATTGTGACGCGTTTCTCCCGGGCGTGGAGCTGCTGGATCATGCTGCACGGCTGACTAACAGACCGGCTGTGCTTGTGACTGAAAATATCACCATTCATCCATTTTATACAGCTGTGGACTCTCTCAGCATCCATCTCTAAGCCTACTGGATCGATATTTCATTATTTATTCATCTAGACTCCCAAGCGGAAAAGCTCCGGGAATCACACCGAGCGAGGCGCCCTCTCGTCCGCGCAGCGCCGCTGGGTGGCACCGCTGTCTCCGGGCGGAGGGGCTCTGATCACGGCGTGGTGGACGCTCTCTCCTCACCGTGAGAAGACGAAGTTTAGAAAGAAAACAAAGCCTCGCTGCCTTCAACCAACCAGCTATCGTTTTAAAGAAAGTTGGATACACGATTAATATTGAACGAGTTGGATATCTGTGAGGCGGGAAGCTCCGGGAGACACGCCGACCACAGCGTCTCTCTGCCGGGCAGCACCGCTGGGTCCAGCCGGCGGGTGGTGGGATGACTCTCCGCTGGTGTTTAGCGGCGTCAAATTAGAAAACTAATCTTGTTTGGAGAACAAAGTCGTGACCTGATTGCCTAGTCTGTATTTCTGGACTGGATACTTAGCCTCTGAGGCGGGGAAATCTCCATTAAACACACCGAGCACGGCGCTCTGTCCCCGGGCTGTGGAGCTGCGCTCGGCCCCGGTGGGATGTCTCTCCTCTGGGGGTGGACTATTTTCTATATATATCCGGGCTTTTCTGCAGTGGAAGTTAATCCACGCTGTACCCCGTAGTGTCGCCCGTGTGTTTCTGTGTAGGATTGTGTAGGAGGACATGGCGGAATCAGGTAGGGCCAGACCGGCGGACCCTGACGCCGCGGACAGCTGGACAGAAAGCCCTCTGACCGGGAAGAAGAGGGCCCAGCACTCCCCGGGTCTCCGTACCAAGTACCAGAGCTCCGCACCGGGTCACTGCCTCAGGAAAGTCACCCTGACCAAACCCACTTTCTGCCACAGCTGCAGCGACTTCATCTGGGGTCTCATCGGCTTCCTATGTGAAGGTAAAAACACCCACCTAAAAGTAGAAATATGCACTGTAACTCCTGTATTATTAATAACAGAAGTGCATATTTAATATTTATGAAAGGATGAACTCATACCCACCATAAGTGCATCATCTGTTTCTCCCAGCCCTGCTCTGCATGTGCAGCTGCAGATGACCCTGAACCACCAGGTGTGTGTTTGTGTCTCTACACTGTCAGGGGGACATTTGAACAAACCTCAAACCAAACCTGTTATTTTGTCATTTTTAATTAAAGAAGCCCTGTGAATGAGACATCCGGATCCCTCCAGATCTGGATGTGGATGTATTAAACTTGCAAAGGTGATGAGAGATGCAGAGAGTTTCCCTGAGTATGTGGGCACTGAAAGATGCATCGACTGCAGCAGAAATTAGCAACCAGGAAAAAGGCATCCTGTCCTTTCCTGTCCTCCTTTTTTCTCATTCACCCTTTCTACTCCTAACATTGTACCATCATTCCATTTCTTTCTCCTTAACCTTTATTTACTCCTCCACTATCTTTCCCTTCCTTTTTTCATTATCTTTCTTTTTCCTCTTCTCTAACTTTTCCTGTCCTTCTCTCACATTTTCTTCTCCTTCCTTTGCCGTCCTCTTTTTTTTCTCTTCTGAACCATCCTGTCATTTGTTTGTCTTTATTGTCAGTCCCTCTTTTAATTCTTTCCTTGTTATGCTGTTTTTCTTTCCTCTCTCCTCCCTCTCACAAAGCCACAACTTCATCATGAATTCAACAGGCTCTCTGTAGCAGCAGAACCGAGCCAACACGCTCACACAAAAAACACGCCATAACAACAAACGCGCTCCTCTCTGCACAGTTACACACACACACACACACACACACGCTGGTTGTCCATGCCCTCCAATGTGTGTGTGTGTGTGTGTGTTGTGTTTGTGTTTCTCGGGAGGTGTTAAGTGTCTGTTGCGCAATCACAGCAGTCAAGTCATGATTTTTCCTTTCCTCCGGTTGTCATGGCAACAGGCGGTGTGTGTGTATGTGCGTGAGTGGGAGCAGGCAGGGAAGAAGTGACCATCATCATCATTATCCTCATCTCACACACACACACACACACACACAGCTGCAGATGCATTAAAAGCTGCAGCAGCAACAACAACAACAACATCATTAACAATGCTGCATGCGTGCTGTCACAGCTCGGACGGATTACGCAACAACATCGTTTGTGTTCTTTAAGCCGTCAGATGGATTAACAGAAACCTGTGATGTCATCAAAGTGCTTCATCTCTCTATTAATATTTCCTGTGATAATAACACACCAAACCTCTTTTTAACAAAACATCTATCTGTTATATTTACTAAACAAACTGCAGTGCTTACAGGATCAGTCAGGTTATTACAACCTGAGTCATTTTTGGTCCTTCAGATGTGGTGAAGGTTGTGACAAACTAAAGGTGATACCCCTGGTATGTTTTAACTTGATCCTTGAAAACATATTTTTGGACCTAAATGACTAAAAGTTACTAAAAAGTGTCTGCAGTACATTAGTTCAGCCTGCAGCAGATCTGCAGAGTCCCTCTGCACCTTTAAGAAAAAGCTAAAGACCCAGCTCTTTCATGAATACCTACTAACTTTATGATGATGGTCTCCATATTATTGATGATGATGATGGTTGTGACGATGGTTTTGTTTGATAACGATGACTTATAAGATGGTTTCTATACTGATTAGAGCTCTCAAGAACTGCAGTCAATGTTGTGCTTTGCCTCTGGTCACTTCCTGTCAGCACCTGTGTGTCCAATCGGACTCAAAGCTGATCGTTTGCTCGTACTGAAATTGTTCCCTTTTTTCTAGATCCTTGCTTGTGTTGTACTTGCTCTCTGATGTACGTCGCTTTGTATGAAAGCGTCTGCTAAGTGAATTGTTGAATTGTAGATCATCATCTTCCTCTCTTACAGAAAAGCTCTGTCTCTGTAGGGATCATTTCTGTAATGTTGTCAGAAGCTTAGAATAACAATCTGAGCCTGTCAGTAACAAAAACAACAACTTTCAGTGGACACACTTTGATCCATCAAGGATGATG
The DNA here is from genome assembly GCF_963584025.1 of Labrus mixtus. Lineage (NCBI taxonomy): Eukaryota > Metazoa > Chordata > Actinopteri > Labriformes > Labridae > Labrus > Labrus mixtus. Next base: position 19,437,871 of record NC_083621.1, read on the forward strand.
CTGCAGATGTTATACTCTGTTTCACTGCTGCAGGGTGAAGAAATCTCTATTTTTTAGATGCCTTTATTGTAAAATACGACATTAGATGGAGGACGAAAGCCTCCGCACATGGGGCACCAACCACTACGCGCCCCATGGTGAAGAAATCTTCTAGAGCAAAACCAAAACAAGTTGAAACTTTTGGTTTTCTAGACCCAAAATCCAGAACGACCCTTTAAAGATGCGCTTATGAAGCTTCTTTTAGACCGTTACAGCAGGTAGCTCTTACTGAGAAGACTTTTTTTAAACACTACGCATCATGTGTTTACACTTAGAAAGGACAGTTTGAACACCTCTGTGTGTGAAAACCTCACTCAACCTTAAAAACAAGCATTTTGTAAATGAGGTTCTGACTGTAAGGAAACCTCAGCAGGCAGCTGATTCTCTGCTGACTCTCTCTCTCTCTCTCTCTCTCTCTCTCTGGTATTGAATTCAAGTTATTATCACATGAATTAGATTTGTGTTGGAGCCTCGGGCAGGAAAAACCTGGCTGATCTGTTCTTACAGAACACGTTTGAAAGAGACAGGAGGGGGGTTGACTGTTGTTGATGAGCTCAGTGTGTGAAAGTGGCCTGAGCGAACATGTGAGGTTCACCACATGTGACAGAATAAGCAGCAAAACACCGCAAACTAAATGTCAGTTCAGTAACACACACACACACGTGAGGTGGAGACACAAAAACACACTTTAATTTGGCTCCTAAGAAGCAACAGATATTTTTACATTTTAATAATTTAAGCATCAATCTGTTTTATGATATCATAGCACATTTTTGTTTGATTGAAAAATGATCAAGTAGGAGCCCTGACCTCAGAGATGTATCTGAAATCTGCAGTTTCTGCTTTTGTTGCTTTATGAATAAAGATTCTCTTTTAACCACAACAATGAGAAACGGTTAAAAAAAAAAAGAAGGTTTCTTTATGACTTAGCAGTGAGTGTTTGTGTCTGAGTTTAAACACACATTGAAACAGGATGAACATCTCTTTTATTGTGTTTGACTGCGCTGCACATCTGTCTCCTCCTCAGTGTGCAACTTCATGTGTCACGAGAAATGTCTGAAGACGCTGCGATCAGTTTGCTCCTGCATGACTCCGTCTCTGGTGCGGGTGAGTATCAGACACACAGACGTGATGTTTTATTGATCCACTTAGCGCCGATCAATGCGCCTCATTAGCTGCTGCACTGTTTTTATAAAGATGCAATAAACACGAGCGAGCCGTGACAGAGGAGCGGCGTTTATTTCTTGTAGAAAAACCTCAAGCAGGTAGTTTGAGTCCAGGTGACACAAATTTAAAAATCAATCAGAGATCAAGAGGAAACACAGTAGAATAAAGTATGTTTTGACCTCATCTCAAAATAACCCCACTTTCTCACTGTTTGTGACTGATAGACAAACAGGTCTAACTCAGGATGTCTCGTGTTAGACTTGTTTTTCATGGAAGTTTAAGAGATTGGGAATTTGTGACGTCAACGATATCTCCTAGTCAGTGAAAATAAGTCAATTTGAATTCATGCAAATGCTCCTCAGTTGTCAGTAACATAGAAAACAGAAGCAAGGCAAATTAATCATATTTGAGTCACGCATTTTTTGAGACCTCTGCATCCTTAGTTAGTTAGACCATCTCCCCTGTCCCCCCCTAAAACCCTGATTGATACAGTAGGCTACCTTCCAAGCGGCAACCTCCTGAATGAAATAGTGAAGCCAATGTGGAAGTGCACAATACTGCAGTTCGTTGAGTGTCCCCTTGAGGGTAGCTGCAGAAGAACAGGAAGTCACATGCACAACACAGCCAACAAAGCTGTTCTGTTACAGCAGAATTAAACGAGTTTTATAGCCTGGAACAAAAAAAACGAAAAGGTCAGATTCGCTCGCATCTCGATCTGCACACACTGTTCGCAGGTGAATTTCTTGATAACTCATCCATTTTGACTTTATGAAGGAGAAGCGTTATTCACAATAGCATAGCTGATCTAACCGACAGGCGGGCGCGGTCTAACGGTTCGTCAGGAGGCTTACAACCCGCATCAGCTCCAGTTTTAGCCCGTCATTAGGTTGACTAAATATTTGGTTGAGACAGCCTTTCCAGCAACAGCCATCAATGTTTTCAGTGTTTCTGTTTTTGTCAGCAGAATGACCAAAACAACATTTAAAAAAAAAAAAAAAAAAAATGTTGACATCTGTTGTTGCTGCCCCCTGCAGGTTCCTGTGGCTCACTGCTTCGGTCCGGCGGGTCACAAGAAACGTTTCTGCTGCGTCTGCAGAAAACAAACGGAAGGAAACACGGCCCTACGCTGTGAAGGTAGGACCAGTTTAACATCGCCAGTTAAACCAGTTTAACCAGCAGCACCTGGTGAAGCTGGCTGTCTGTACACGAATACAATTTCAAGCCTGATTGAAGTGTGACTGACTGATTCAGCATTACATGTTCAGGCTGTGTTTTCTGCTCAGACTGTTCAGTGCAGAGGGGTTCAGGGCAGCTCACCTTTGACCTCTCACATTCCTGACATCAAATGACATGTGTTGTGTTTCACCGTGTGCGTTTCAGTCTGTGAGCTGCACGTCCACGCTGACTGTGCCGTATTCAGCTGTGCAGACTGTCGCAGCAGTCACCTGGACGCCACTCTGCAGCAGGTAAGTAAGAACACAGAGAAAACACTGCAAATACTCTAACATACACAAAATCACTTTATGAAATCAGTGTGATGCATTCCTCAAATATTGTTACTACTACTGCAATGTTTGAATACTCTAACAAATTAAAGTTCTATTTTTGAAATGTTACATCAGTAAAATACCCAATTTAATCAGAGTAAGTATTTCAGGTATTAAAAGAATGATCAGGATCTTCTTATATATGTTCCGTCATTGGATTATTTCTCAGGCATTAATGTTAGCAAAATTGAATTTTGAAATTGGAGCTCCTTGAAGCAACAGTCTGTAACCTTTCATCTAAAAATAGCTGTTTTAAAGTCGATCTAGTATGATAGCTTTTAACGGGGAGAATGTAATATTGGCAGGAGGCCGCTGTTCTCTCGCCAGCAGCATATAAGGCTTTATGGCACTAGTTTACACAGCAGCCTTTAGATACTAATCAACCAGATAGACTGTCTTTGTACTGTTTGATGAAGAGGACGGTGATGTATGAAGCTAAGAAGAGACCTGGGCTAGAGTTAACATTGGACAGGCTTTTAACCATTAAAAACTTCATGAAACAGTAGGCTGCAGGCCCGACATCGAGCCAGCTATGTTGCTGTTGAACAGTTCAGAACTGGTGACACTATTGCCCAGCAAGTAGGTATCCTGATCTGTCTCACAGAAAGCATCAATAAGACATGCAGAGTGTAAATCCCTGCAGATATTATTCAGAAGAGATTGTGACGTTAGGCTGTGTTGTTATCGTTGGCTCATGTTTAGCAGCATTACCGGAAGCAGAAAGTCATCTATGTTAGTCCCAGGCTGTAATCAAAAATACTGTAAATAAATGAACCCATCTACTTGATCTTCAAGTTAGCTGTATAAGCTTTATAATCTCTTCAGAGATCATGTGTATTGAGAGAAGCATTTATAACCTAACAGACAACTAACATGTAATAAATGACCCTCTCCAGTGTAGCCATTTAGCCACAGCCTGTAGACATCATGGTAACATTTGAATACATGCAAACAGTTTGCAAATGACGGCTGAAGATGCTTGCAGAGTCATATTTGTGCAAAAACAAAAAAATGCACAACGTCAAAGAGGGGGAGGCGCTAATAGCACCGTGTGCAGTTGCGCTCAGACACCTTCAGTGGGCGCTGAAGAACGTCAACCTGAATTCCTAATAAATTCCTACATTTGGTGAAAACTTTAAAAAGTGAGAAAAGACATAAGAAGAACCATTCACAGACGGGCTTAGTTTACCGTGGGAAAGAAATGACAAAGAGTCGACGTGAGATCATTTTGAGATGTGTTTTATTTAAATAATGCAGCTGTTTCCCAAAGACGTTAGACTTTATGGGGAAATCCCTCTTCACAGCACCGTGTCTCTAACCAAAGAGACATTTCCAAACCAAAGAACAGCACAAACACTAATCACAGAGTACAAAACGAACAACGAGTCAAACAACAATCCAGCAGAAAATTGTTCAAATATGACCAAAACAACACCAGCATTATCATTAACACGATAACCACCAGTCAGCAGGGGATGGAAAAAAGGAAAGCACTCATTAGTGCCTTGATGTTATTCTTCCTTGGCAACAGAAATACAGCTGGTAAACTTTACCTCACTTGTACGGTTATCACCTTGTAGTGAAGTAATGAGGCAAACACAGGGAAACTGTTACCTTCCAATTATCAGGAACATCTTCAAAATCAGCAGTTCTCCTTTTTTTTTTTTTAAAGTGCTTAATATAAGTTTGGGTCTGAAATTAGCCATACTGTTGTTTGCAATTGTTTTTCATAACCAGCAACATGCTAAGCCTTACCGAGCGCACTGCAACATCAATCAGATCAGCAGTTTCATGCTGCATGCTGCTGTGACAAGTCAACCTTTTCAAGTACATTTCATTTATGTTGCCTAAAATCCCAAATCTGACACAAAGTCTGTACAACACACACTGTCCACAGTATATTCTGACTGTGTGAAGGCGCTCGTAGAAACTCCTGTTTCACTCCTCACTTTGATAACCAGCTTTGCGTGAGCGCTTGGCGTGAACTTCTTTGTCAGTTTTTTAGTGAAGTCAGATAATCCAAAGATACCCTGGTATCGTTGTAAAGACCTCAGGACTTCTGTTTTAGTTGCCGTGGTATCAAAACAGGTAGCACATCATTTGATTTTATAGTATCATATCTATGTTTAATTCTGGCATACACACACTCACAGTCACGGTCATGCTGTGCGGTTCAAAGCACAAACAAATGCTACCGGCATGCTTAACAGCCTCTTCTCTTTTTGAACTCACACCTCTCATAAACATGAACTTCAACGATATTGACAGTTTAGAAAAAATGACACGCAAGCAGAACATACTTTTTTTTTTTCACGAGTTAAGGTCTTCACTTGAAATACTGTTAACAGTACTAGCAAGTGAGATGGAAACAAGATGTCATTTTTGTACAGAATTTGATATGTGACAGGGTTGGGAAAATTACTTTTACTAATAATAATAATAATACTTTTTATTTATAAGCGCTTTTAGAAAACTCAAAGACACTTTACAATAGTTAAAAACAGAAAGAACAGCACAGTTAGGACAGACTAACAGACATTGCAGCATTACACACAAATCATAAAGATTACAACAATAAAGGTAAAACTACAGAAAACAGAAAATACATCACAATCATACATTAAAAGCTTGTTTAAAGAGGTGAGTTTTGATAAGTGATTTGAAAGTAGGAGGGTCGGTGCAGTGTTGAATGTGTGTTGGGAGTGAGTTCCAGAGGGAGGGGGCAGCTGTTTTGTTGAGTTTTTTAATACAATTCCATTTTTAATTTCAAGCAGTGAGATCGGGATAACTTGCAAAAGTAAAATGTAAAAATATGTGTTAGTTTGTAAGTCAACTTGGAAGTGACAGTGCTTATATGTTAAAGTGCTCACACATCCATTACTGTCTCCAGGCTCCAGAATGTGTGTCTGTCTGTGTGGTTTTCAGATAAATGAGTAATGTGAGTGTGTGTTATTGATCTGTATCCGACACGCTCTCTGTAAGCAAAGATCTACTGTGAGACAGACGGAGCAGTAAATGTACAGTGGGATTGATCTGAGCTGATTGATCGTTCACAGTCGCTGATTATCAGCAACAAGACGAAGCTGAAGACTCCTGTAGAGATCCTCAGAGTGAAGACCACTTTGACACCAAAGAAACAAATCTAGTCAATCATCAGACCTTTCCTCTTTTGTTCACTCTGGATCTACTGTCTCTCTCTGCAGGATACGTTCCACCACCACTGGAGGGAGGGGAACATGCCATCAACGTCCAGGTGCGAGGTGTGTCGGCGGTCCTGCGGGTCGTCCGATGTCATGGCGGGGATGAGGTGCGAGTGGTGCGGCATCACGGTGAGAAAACCTTTCAACACATCACACACACCTGACAATGTTCACTCACTCACAGTCAACCACAGACACATACAGGGCTCTGGGATTCACTCTGTGCCATCTGATAAAAGTCGTTATTTAAAATATTTTGTGTAGGAATTAACATTAATAACGTTTAAGCACAAAAAAGCTCTGGAGTGAAACTTAATCCTGTAGCAAAAGAAGTCAGCATGAGAGAAGAGAGGAGGTGGTTCAATGTGCTGCTCATTTACACTTTTTGCTCTTTTTTCACTTTGTTGTCAAAGCAGTAAATTCCACCAGCAGCAAAGTGCTCTTCAGTCCTCTTTGTCCCTGGGTTTTGCCTCTAAGGTTCAGACGAACACAGAGTTGACTGTATTTTAATTTGCAGGAATGAAACACCTGAAGTTAGGAGTGCAGACAAAACTCAGTCCTGAAATGCGTTACTTCACTCACTCTGGAACCAAACCTGCACCTCCTGCCCTTTAAAAGAGCACTGTGTCAAATAAGATTGAATACCGTAGTTTCTGAATGGATATTTTTAATCTTACTTCTTTTGTGTTTCTTCATTTTGCCAGAAACTGAATAACTGAAATTCTGGACAGGTCGCTTCCAGAGTCCAAAAACATGCTTTACTGTATATGCAGATCAGTGAAGCTTGTAAAAATCTTTGATACTTTATTAATATTAATAGCTTGGATTTATATAGCCCCTTTCAAGAAACCCAATGACGCTTTACAGTAATTAACAGGGGGGCAGTAATAAGAGACAACAAAAAAGAAATAAAACACAAACAAAGAAAATAAGGAATAAGAACTGGGGTGGACTGACTTTGTTACAAAGGAGGATGCTACCTTCCTGTGACTCTTTATAAAATAAAATATAACAGTATGTATGAGGTTTATTTGGAAGCTAAGCTGTCCTCACAAAGTGCTCCTCTCTATTGTCTCTGTTTATTGGTGTTGTTTGTGTTTTTATATGAATTTTACCATTGACTTACCGCTAATAAAAAAATAAATAATTTACAGAAGAGAAAAGCATCTTTTTACAGAGACCAGTAAGAATCCACCCTGAACGCCCAGAGTGTAGAATGAAAGATAGTCCCAGATAACTTATCAGTGTCCTCTTGCACCAGCTTTGAGTAAGTTGTGTCTTAAGTTATGGTTTAAAGTCCACACGTAACCCTAAGTTGAAACTAGATTCGTTCTAACTTAAGTTGTGTTATAGCTCTATATGTGTGTGTGTGTGTGTTGTTCCTCCGTCTGTGCAGAGTCATGCGGCTTGTTACCTCGGCGTTCCACCAGAGTGCGCTCTGGGACGTCTGCGCTCCATGCTGCTGCACCCGGCCTGCGTCCGCCTCCACTCCAGAAACTTCAGCAAGATGCACTGCTACAGAATCACCGAGAGCTGCAGCCAAGAACTGGGTACACACACACACACACACACACACACACCCCACATCCTCTGTGATGCTGCAGTGTGTGAACCACAAACACATGTCTCATTTCCTGACTGCATCCCTCTGCTGCCTGTTTGAGCTGTAAACTTCAAATTTAGTTTTTCAGAAAATTGTAACGTGAAAATGAGAAGTGTTGATGATGCTGTTGTTTACAAATTAACTCTGAGTTAATGACACAAAGGGTTCAACTGCAACTTAAAGGGTCGGTTCAAAATGAAATTGTGAACGAGATCTGACAACACTGACTTTATAGAAAGCAAATCTGATGAATTGTCAAAGAAGTCATTATTTGAAAACACTAAACAAAGCTAACATGAATGTATCAGCTGTTCAGGTTTGGGATCCGGATGAGGCAGTGGATTCATGCTGTTAGAGGGACTGATCAGGGAGTTGTTGTTCTGAAATCTCTCTTCTTGAGAGTTTCTCTCTTGTGTTTTTTTCATCAGATAACTCAGACGACGTTGATGCGTCTGCTGCTGTGTCTAAAGACGGTCAGCCGGCTGCTCCAGAGTCAGGTCAGTTCACACATTTATTCAACACACTCCGGTTCATTTACTTTTACATTTTAGGAGCATTTCTTCAAAATTATTACAAATGTGTACAGAGACAACAAATCTGTCAGAATAAATGTGATTTTGGGAGAAATGTGTTTTAAAATGAAGCCGCAGACATGGAGAATAAAAACCACTGAGTATTGTATTTGAAGATTGTTGGGGATTTAAGAAGAAGTTTTTTGTTTTGACCCTCAGGTAAACAGTTCTTGAAGGTGTTTGATGGCGATGATGCCATTAAGCGCGGCTGCTTCCGATTGGTCTCCCTCCTCCGAGCCACGAGGAACGAGGAAGTGGTGGTGAGAGCTCCGCCCCTTCCTACGCCAACTAGGATCACTAATATCACTTCTTACAGAGCTCATAGGTGGTTAATTGATAGAAGAACATATTTGAGTTCAGTTTACAAAGAGTTATTGACTTAAAAAACAAAATCTTCAAAAAATCTGCAAATCTTTTATTGGGTAATAATACAAAGCTTGTGCTTCTTTTGGTGACTAAAACTACATATTAGTGCCTGTGAAGCTACTTTTATATCTAATATAAAAATAAATTATAAACTGAAATAAAGTCCCAATGTTTTCCATTAAAATCTTTATTTATTTTTTTTAAACATTGATGTAAAGACAAAAAACAAACCTCTGCCCTTACCATCACTGCTGTTGTTACCTGTGTTGGCCTGCAGGAGGCAGCACTGAGGGCCTTCTACCTCCCTGACGAACCTCAAAACTTCGAGCTGCAAGAAGTCGGAGCGATGCCGTGTCTCCATAGCGACGACATCCTCAACCGCAACGGCAGCCCAGACAACAGGAGCTCCCTGAAGGACGGAGGAGACACCTGGCTGCTGAGAGCCAAACCCCGAGACGCCGAGGTCATCCAGGTGCACGCAGGATGGCCCAGGTGAGACGGGCTGTTTCAACAGGAGATAATCCCTTTAATATGGTGGAAACATAACGTTCATTCCAGTCTTTTTATGACTTGTTCTTGTTTTTATGTTTCAGGTCAGGTGCAGCTTTCGTCTCTGTCTCCGTCTCTAAGAACAGCACAGCAGCTTCAGTCCTCTCCGAGGTCCTCAATCAGCTCGACAGAAAGGTAACTTCAAATCACAGTTAAAAACCATTTAATCAGAAGAGCACACGAGTGCAACCTTACAGTGACTACAGGAAAGGCTCTGGGTAGTTTGGTACATATTTCACTATTTTACACTTCATTGAAGCATTGAGAGAGAGAGAGAGAGAGAGAGAGAGAGAGAGAGAGAGAGAGAGAGAGAGAGAGAGAGAGAGAGAGAGAGAGAGAGAGAGAGAGAGAGAGAGAGAGAGAGAGAGAGAGAGAGAGAGAGAGAATTTGAAGCCTTTATAAGCAGCTACAGGGCTCTTATCAGAGAGGAACTAACTGTTGAATAATCACTGATTTACAGTATTAAAATGTGCATGGACAGGCACAATGAGAGGTTAGTTAGCGACATTAATACAAATTAATTAGATATTCAAAGTCAGGCAAAGAATAATGTCCCTCTAAAGTGAGAAACACAAGTATGTTAAAAATATTTAACATTACAAACTGAATGTGAATGAATGCTTAAAATACAGCTGTAAGAATAATGACCAAACGTATGTCATGTTTAACTTCTATACAGGAACAAATCCAAGTACCTTTAAACTAAAGGATTTGCTGAATGTATTATCTGGAATTGAATCTCTGTGAGATAAAACAGCTGTCAGTGCGGATGAATGAATCTTTGATAACTGTGTGTTGTTTCAGGGAGAAGATTCGTCCAATTTCAGCCTGATGGAGGTTTACATGAGCAGCAAGCAAGGTGAGCAGTTTGTGAAATATTTAGGACACAAAAAAAGGAAAATGGAAAAATACATACAATTATCATAAAGTACAATATCCTATCATTTCATAAAGTAATGTAAAGAATCATATCGTATCCTTTTCTATCCTTTTGTATCATATCTTACCGTATCTCATCATACAGTACGGTACTGTATTCGGCCGGTACTAGTTGTGTGTGATAGTTTAAATTAAGGAGGATGATATTGAAGACAAAAATGTGATTTGTGAAACGCTGCCATTAGCATGATGCTAACTCTGAACTGTCCTCTATTTATGTGGTCCAGTGCAGAGACAGACTCTGACCCCTCAGGAGAACATTCTGGAGAAGCTGCAGGAGATCAGAAAGGTAAGAGGGTAGCAGAAAGATAACTGCTGCAACAACACATTTTATATCTATTTAAACTTCTACAAAGATGTTTAAATGAGCTTTAATCCACCCAGGCAGGAAACTTATCAGAACAACTTCTTCAAATGTTTCTCTCATCTGCCCTTTCAAAGCCGGTTGACTGTTTGAATTTCAGATTTGAAAAGTAAATCTCATGTTGTGACACTGTGACAAACTGTCATTTCTGTTTCTTGTTTTGTTTTTTCACTGTAGCTGTTTTACTTCCAGTTTTGCTATATCATCTAGAATCACCGCTTCATAGTTTTCCCTTAAGTGCTTCCATTTGATCACATTTTTCCATCTTGTGTGTTATTGTGTATTTAGTTTTTGTCTAACTTTGATCAGACTTTTACTGGTGAAATAAACCTGGTTTTGTTTCCTCAGCTGTCTGTTCGTCAGATGAATCAGACTCGGTTTTACATTGTGGAGAACATCAACCGAGTGGTGCAGGTCAGCCTTCTGATCGGAGGACTGCCCCCTCTGTTGGCCAAAGAAGAGTACGTCCAGCTGATCGAGGAACACCTGACCATCAAGAGTGAGTCTGCAGCCTTTATACTTTCCAATGAAGCGCTTTTGATGACCTTCCAGTCTTCTTATTGAGAACAGCTCTTAGCAGGACGGATCTTCTAACACCCCCCCCCCCTCTCTCTCTCTCTCTCTTCTCTCTCTCTCTCTCTCTCTCTCTCTCTCTCTCTCTCTCTCTCTCTCTCTCTCTCTCTCTCTCTGAAGGTCACCTGGTCACCATCAGCCACATCTATGACAGTCAAGGTGAGTAGGGTTCCTATGGAGACAACCCTAAAGTCCTAGGCACCCAGTATTGGGTCATTTATTAGTTAAATTGTTGAAAATGCAGGCACACTCTCACAAAAAAGTTGGTAATGCTTTGGAACCCAAATACTGTAGATGACGTTTTTTAAAGCTAAGGTACTTATGATACTTATGATCAATAGCAGAGGGTGTATTGTTTGAAAACATCCATTATGGAAAAAGAATCTTAAAAAAATGATCATTTAGACAACCTTGTTCTGACATCAACATTTGAATCAAACAGAAATAGTCATCTTCACCATTAAGGACACCAGGTATCTGAAAAGACGTACCCATAAACACACAAACACAAGCTGTAATTATTCTGAATTGTATTGATCAATTGCATAGTTCTTGATTTTAGATTGTGTAGAAAATACCTGCAAAAGTAATTATAATAATAATTTATACTTTATTGATCCCGCGAGGGGAAATTCGTTTTTTACACTCTGTCTAGTTAACATGCTACACAAACATAGGCCGAAATTCACACACATGCACAAACAGGATCCTATGGACATGCACTAATGGAGAGATGTCAGAGTGAGGGAGCTGCCCACAGTGGGCGCTCCTGAGCTGGTGTGGGGGGTTGGGTGCCTTGCTCAAGGGCACCTCGGCAGTGCTCAGGAAGTGGACTGGCACCTCTCCAGCTACCAGACCAATTTCCGGACTTGGTCCGTTCCGGGACCTGACCCTCCGATTCCCAACCCAAGTCCCTACAGACTGAGATACTGCCGCCCACTTTTACGACTACCACAATTACGACTTTACTGCCAGATAATGACACAATCTGTTTTTATAATGAATCTATTTAATGCATTTTTAATTGAAGCTTTTCTGTAACCTGCTTCTTAAAATTTTAAGACTTTATTTCAGGTTGTGGACAAAAACAAAACATTAAGGACATCATCTTTGGCTTTTTCTGAAATTGAATTGACACACACAACAGACTGATAAGTCCATATTCAACAGTAAAAATGAAATGAGGATGAGTTGAGATTTGAAATCTACAACTGGATCTAATCTGCATGAATAAGCAGATCTACTACCTGTTTATAGAAGTAACTGTGTGTGTGTGTGTGTGTGTGTGTGTGTGTGTGTGTGTGTGTGTGTGTGTGTGTGTGTGTGTGTGTGTGTGTGTGTGTGTGTGTGTGTGTGTGTGTGTGTGTGTGTGTGTGTGTGTGTGTGTGTGTGTGTGTGTGTGTGTGTGTGTGTGTGTGTGTGTGTGTGTGTGTGTGTGTGTGTGTGTGTGTGTGTGTGTGTGTGTGTGTGTGTGTGTGTGTGTGTGTGTGTGTGTGTGTGTGTGTGTGTGTAGGTGCTGTGGCGTTGCAGATCTCGTGTTTTTCTGAAGCAGAGAGGATCTACATGTTGGCCAAAGACACAACAGTCAACAACAAGACGCTAACGTCACTCGTCATCCCAGAGATCCTGGTAACAATCAATTCAAGACACAAAAAAACAATTAAGTGTGTTTACATAATTACTTTGCTCTGAAACGTCTGTGACTTCATCTGGTTCTGAATATTTTTTAGGGCACTGATTGGTGTAGATCAGCTTTAGAGTTCTCATCAGATTGAACTGTCAGGCAGATGGGTACAGGGCAACAACGGAAAGGAACCAAATACAGACAACCGAAGAGGACAACTGAAAATGCAGGGGTTAACAGGGAGGAGGGAGTGGAGCAATGTGGGGGAAAGGACCCCGATGCAGATGGACAGAAACAGTTCATTTTAATGTTAAAAAACTCAGAGGAAGAAGAAAGAATAAGATGGGAGGCCATGACTTGAGGGAAAGGGAACAGAACAGGATAAACATGCGGGCGGGTTAAGGTTCAAGGGGGGATGTACAAGGCTATGAGGGGCAAAGGACATGACTGCAGATATTCCAGTGAAACACTTCAGTGAAAGAGGGCCGGGAAAAAATTCAAGGCAAAGTCAGCCGGTCCAAACAAGTAGCCTAAAATCCACAGGATGACAGGAAGGGTGAAGGAAAACGTGACAACAGGCAGAGATTAAGGCTCAGGTGCAGGGAAAGGACCCAAATGCAGATAACCGAGAAAGCAACGGTCAAATAATAACACAAAAGCCGACAGACAACGGCAACAAGTGAAAACAGAAAAAGCTTCAAGAATTGAACAAGGAAAGGTTCAAGAGGCTGAAAGGCAAAACTAAAACATCTTATAAAGAATTTATACTTTATTGATCCCGCGAGGGGAAATTCGTTTTTACACTCTGTCTAGTAAACATGCTACACAAACATGAACTGAAATACACACACATGCACAAACAGGATCCTGTGGACATGCATTAATGGAGAGGTCTCAGAGTGAGGGGGCTGCCCACGGCGGGCGTTCCTGAGCTTGTGGGGGGGGGGGGGGGGGTTAGGTGCCTTGCTCAAGGGCACCTCGGCAGTGCTCAGGAAGTGGCCTGGCACCTCTCCAGCTACCAGACCAATTTCCGGGACTTGAACCGGCGACCTTCCAATTCCCAACCCAAGTCCCTACAGACTGAGCTACTGCCGCCCACTTATGATTATATTTCGGCAGTAGCGATGAAAATTTATGAGATTCAATCTATGTGGTATAATTCAGGAATGAGGAACAGGAAACAGGTGGAAGAGGGAATCCTGCAATGCCACAACAAACACCCTTAACCCTCACCACACAAGCTCTGATTCTGAAGTTGTGGTTTCTGTCGTCGTTTTTAGCACAACAAGCTGGGAGACGGCGTCTGTCCTCTGCTGGTGTTTGTTAATCCAAAGAGCGGCGGCATGAAGGGCAGAGAGCTTCTCTACGGCTTCCGGAAACTTCTCAACCCTCACCAGGTCTTTGACATCTCCAACGGAGGACCACTGGCCGGGTGAGGGACGCCAACACAGCGTGAATTTAAATCTGAGAGTTTGAGCTGCACTGGAGGGATAATGATTGTGTCCTGTTTCAGAACCTGATTTATTTAAGGATAATATCTCAATCCTAGAATACTCTCTAGACTTTCTTTTATTTATTTCAGTTTTTAAAATCCTTCATATCCTTCATATATTTCTAATTTATAGTTATTTGATATACAGTATATATTCCATAGTTACTTGTCAGGCTGTGAGACGATAGCTAAATCATCAGAATGTTGAAATAAAATATTCCTTGTGTCTTTTCCCCAGCCTGCATACGTTCCGAGAGGTTCCCAGGTTCCGGGTGCTGGTCTGTGGAGGTGATGGGACGGTGGGCTGGGTGCTTGGAGTACTTGAGGCAGTCCGTCACAAACTGGTGTGTCGAGAGCCGCCCATCGGCATCGTACCTCTGGGAACAGGTGAGACCAGCACTTCCCTGTGTTCATTGAAAAGTTTACAGCTAAAAACAGGTGAACAGGTGCTGATGTACGTCCCCGTGTGTCTTCAGGTAACGACTTGGCTCGCGTCCTGCGTTGGGGAACGGGTTACAGCGGCGAGGACCCCCACCACATCCTGGTCTCTGTAGACGAGGCGGACGTGGTCCTGATGGACCGTTGGACCATCCTGCTGGACGCTCAGGACATCTCTGAGGACGGAAAGGACAACGGCTTCCTGGAGCCTCCAAAGGTCTGGTCCTCACTGACTATCTGAAACATTTTTATACCTGGTTAGACCATACTCTGAATATACTGAAGAAAAGAAGCTTCTTATATGTGAAAGATTTGATTTAACAACATCATTTACATAATATGAATTTAAAATGACAACTGTTTTATTTCACAGCATCGTACTTTAATATCAATTTTATATTTAAAATAACATTTCCAACAATGACCCCGGATTGTCTTGCTGGTTGGTCTATCTTGGGAGTGAAAAAATGAGCGAGCAATATTTCTGGTGATCCAGATTTGACAATTGAGTTACCGTGGTGATGCTAAAGTGAATTGTGTCTAGCCTTTATGTCAAATACATTGATTAAGCAGGAGATATATGAATAAATATGTTAACTGATATGTCGTTTTACGTTCTTCAAGCCGGTTTTATGTCACTGCCTGCCTCACAATCTGTGTATCTGTTTATCTGCAGTTTGGTGTAGGGTAATTCATTCTTAAACATATTGTGTGTACCTTTATTTATAGATCTGTATCTTGTATTTTTTATATCAGATTCAGTAGTTTATTTGTACTTGAGTATATCCTGTCTTAAACTGTACTTAAAATCAGTTTATGTTTGTATATTTACAGTATATGGTGTTAACCTGTATTTTGTACTTTTGTAAAATAAGAAATTATGAATACCATTAGTTTCCATTCTTAAATATTCTCTCTGGTTTAATGAAAAAAGTAGCTTTTTTGATATTGAGTATATTGTCATCCTCTTTTTTCTTTCTCTCAGATTGTGCAGATGAACAACTACTTTGGTCTGGGCATTGACGCAGAACTCAGCCTGGACTTTCACCAGGCCCGAGAGGACGAACCTGATAAATTCACCAGCAGGTAACCTTCTGTTCTCTTCGATTTGTACACACACTTGAGATGTGTTTCCCTGAACGTATGACTCCTATCGCCACCAACTATGGCCCCTCCTCAACCACAACAGGTTCCATAACAAAGGTGTGTACGTGAAGGTGGGCCTGCAAAAGATCAGCTACACCAGGAGTCTCCACAAAGAGCTGCAGCTGCAGGTGGATGCTCAGAACGTCCAACTACCCAACATAGAGGGGCTGATCTTCTTAAATATACCCAGGTCAAAAAAAAAACACACACACGCCCATGTTTCATTATAAACTACACTTCATTATTAAAATGTTTAATGTGTTTGTAGTTGGGGTTCAGGTGCAGATCTCTGGGGGTCAGAGGCGGATGGTCACCATGGGAAACCAAGGATAGATGATGGCCTACTGGAGGTGGTTGGTGTCACCGGGGTGGTCCACATGGTGAAAACAAAAGCATTCACAATATCACATCACTCAACTCAAGGTTTATTTACCAGGTTTTCCAGAACTTTTAATGGTGTGTGTCTGTGTGTGTTTGTGTGTGTGTGCAGGGCCAGGTACAGAGCGGCATGCGTTCAGGGATTCGTATTGCTCAAGGGAACTACATCAGGTTGACTGTGAGCAAACCCATACCTGTGCAGGTGGACGGAGAACCGTGGATCCAACCGCCAGGACACATTATCATCTCTGCTGCTGGACCCAAGGTATAATACTTTTTTTTTTTTTTTATTTAAGCGCCCTTCAAAGCACTCAAGGTCACCTAACAAAGCAGAGATAAAAACAGCAAAGTAACAATACATGCAAAATTAACATTAAAACGACAAAATTTACAGGATATATGAAATCATTGTGGAGAGGATTCGTGGGACTGGATGGAGAATGAAGATGTGTTTTGAGATGAGATTTAAAAATGGAGAGAGAGTCAATATTACGGATGTGTGGTGGGAGTCAGGGGTAATGTGATTAACAGAGGGGGTTCTGGAGATGATGCGAGCAGCAGAGTTCTGGACCAGTTGATGTTTGTGGATGGACTTGAGAGGGAGACCAGAGAGGGAGTTGAAGTAGTCAATGCAGGATGTAACCTGGGTGTGAACGAGGATGGTGGTACTGTTGGGTGTAAGGGACGGGCGGACGCGATTAATGTTATATAGATGGAAATAAGCAGACAGAGTTCTGTCAGCGTTTAATTTGAGGAAGTTGCAGGAGAACAAGGATTTGATTTCTTGTAGGCAATCAGACAGGGAAGTAGGCGGGAGGAAGGAGGTGGGTTTGGTGGACAGGTAGAGCTGGGTGTCATTCGCATAGCAATGGAACTGGATGTTATATTTACAGAAGATATGGCCAAGTGGAAGGAGATAGACGATGAACAGAAGGGGGCCCAGCACAGAATCCTAAGGAACACCGGTAGTGACTGGAAATGGCTGGGGTTTGAAGGTTTTGAGTTGAATTAACTGAGTGAGTGCCACCAGAGAGATAGGATGTAAACCAGTGCAAGGGTCTGTCAGTGATTCCAATGGAGGCAAGTCTGTCAAGGAGTATGTGGATGGTTAAAAGTCCGGAGTCAGCTGCCATGAGTATTGAGTCATTAGTGATTTTTTTCCAGTGCTGTCTCTATGTGCTATAGAGGGGGCTGAAACAAGACTGGAATTGTTCATAACAGTTATTGCTCTGTTTGGCCCTTCAGAGCATCTGTAGTTGGTCTTTTGTCTTGTCTTTTGTTTGGCATATTTTGTCTACATTATCTTAAGTTCTCCTGTGATTTATCTTTTGTTTGGATATTTGGATATATTAATGTTGAAAAACAGTTAATCTACAGACGAAACATAAATACTTTGTGTGTATACCAACAGCTTCTTTGTACTTGTTAGTAGTATAATTACCAGTCATTTACCAGTCAGTAAATAGTGTGCATACATGTTCATCATTAATTAAGTACATAGTGTATATCAGTAGTGTACCTGCACTTGCGTTTATTGTATTTATAATGTAAATGTCTATACTTAAGTAAATAGTCTTCACACCAGAAGTTTATTTATACTGAAGTGAATATAGCAGTTACGTGAAAAGTTTGTATACCCATACTTTATCAGTATTTAAGAAAGTAGTGTGTACCTAAACTATTGTGTATTGTATGAATAGCATCAATGTTTCACTGTACTTGGTGTGTATTGTTATATAACTGTAGTTTTAGTTATGTATGTCTAGTTTATCTGTGCTGTAATAAGTTGCGTGTATACCCAAAGTTAATCTGTTCCTCACTTAATTGTGTTGGCTTACCCGTAGTTGTTTCTGTTTTTTACTATATTGTGTGTGCGCTTACCCATAGTTTATCTGTTCTTTACTAAATATTGTGTATACCTCTGCTCTGTCTGTAGGTTCGGATGCTGAGAAAGTCCAAGCATAAGCAGAAGAAGTCCTCTGCCAGCGTGAAAGAAGGACGTTCTGAGAGTCCTTCCTCCAGAGACGGGGGACACTGAAGGACTCACCTGAAAACCCCGAGTCCTGCCTTTTACCTGCTTCCCGTTGAACCTGGGAGGCCATTTTGGTGCCATCAGCAAGCTGTGACTTCACTCATGTAGCTTTGTTGCGATGCTGACAGGATCCAGATCAACAATGAGAGACTGAAGGAGGTTTAATGTTTACTGCCTGAAAGAGGAAGTCCTGGATCAAACCAAGTTTGTCTCAGTATGGATCAAGTCCACCTGCTGCTGGTAAAACACTTACAGAATCACAATACCCGCAGTAAATATTCAGCAGTCTAAAAATGTTAACCTTAAACACAATATAGCAATGAATGAATAGATCCATAAAAAGGATTTCTGCTTAAAAAAGAGTTTATATTGAATTTTGACAATTTCTCAGTATGGATAAGCTTTAGAGTTGAACAAACGAAGTATTAAACAGAAGTTTCAAAATGTCCTTCTTAAAGTGACTGTAAATGTGTAGCAGTAGACTCAGTGTCAGTTGATATATTAAAATAACTTTATGTTAGTGCAGCTATAGAGGGAGTTTGACCTCCTTTATGGTCATGTTTAATAGGAGAAATTGCATATCGAAGCACTGCTTAAGAGAAGTTTAAGAAGTTGTAACCTCATAATGTTTATTAATCGCTAAATCTCCTGGGAGGCTCAACTGGCTTTATTCTTCTTCTCTTGTAAAGTTGTTTGGTAATGTTGGTTTTAGAAGACATTTATGTTGTGATGAAGCTTGCCAAAGCTAATGAGCGCACAAAATCCAACAAGAAAATCCCTGATTATCTGAAACCACGGTGCCCACTGGAACTGAAAGTTTAAGAGCCAAGAAACCGATGAGAAAATTAAAGTCAGATCATTGTGAGCTCTGGTAAAGAGCAGAGATAAACTGCCTGAAGCACAGCAGCTGTGAATAACAAGCCCTACTGACAAAGTTTGTTTTGCCACAAATTATCTTGTAAAATTATAACTTCTGGAAAGATTTGTTTGGGCAGATCGGAATAGCTTTTGTGCACAAGATTGAAGAGAAAACATCTTTAGTTTTAGTTTGTAGAAAACCTTTAAAAACCTTCTCATGATCCGTTCAGACTGACAAAAGAAAGAAGATAAATCTGGCAGCTACTTTAACAGTGTCTGCTTTTAAATGAGGTTAATTGCTTCAACTACTAGCATACAAAAAAAAACACATATTTGTAATTTCTACAGAATACATCTTGCTAAAAAAATGATAAAAAATATAGAATGAAAAAGAAGTGAATATGTGGTTTTTAAAATAGTGCTAAAAGTTTACTTAAAATATGGTGAGCACAAGGCTTACTAAGCAAATTTTAAATGACTAAGTTAGCTTAACTTAAGAATGACTTAAAATAGCTTTAAAAATGTGGCAACACAATGTCCTCAAAGGAATGGAGACTATATGGTCAAAGTTTCTCATCTAACTTAAATTAATTAATTACATTTTCGTGAGCCAGGCTAAGTGATCTTAAAAAAACTAGACAACATTAGTAACGGAAAATGCTTATGAAATGAATTAATTTATAAAAAATGTGGGACAAAATGTAGCAGTGTGGTTTTGCTACTATTACAGGTATACACTAGCTGGAAAACTAGTTGTATTTCGAGCTAAATTAAGTTAGTACTAAGCTAATACTAAGCCAGCTTTATCAAGCTAGTTTTCTAGTTTACCACTAAGCTAGTTCATTGGCTAGCCTGCCAAAGAAACTTACTTTGTTGATTTAGTTTGTAGATGCAATTGAAGATTAAAATTGCTAAAATGTGGGAAAACTGTTGAGTTACTAAAGTGAAGAAGAAACTTGAAAACTAGTGTGTTAGTTTGGCTAGCTGGCTAGTAAGTTAGCCAAAATACAAATTAATAAGAAGTAATTTTTGGATACTGATTACTTATATGAGGAAACAAAATATCATTGGTTATAGTATCAGTTGTTTAAAAGAATGATTTGCAATTTGTGTTTTAAAAAAAGCTTCCCAAGGAAATGAGAAGTACATTTTCCCAGTTTTAATCGTTCCTGTTTTAAATCTACATTCATCTGCCAAATATATTTCAAGGAAGCATTATCTGAGTATTTTTTACATCAAAATAACTGTATTTTGTTTCCTGTAAAATGTTTAAAATGACAAAAAAAGTAAGGAAGCCCAGAGAGGACCTGCCTCCAAACACTTTATTTTACTCAGTATTTCCATGAGTAACAATCAGTTGTTTCATTCTCAAGATCTCAAATTATTTATCCCATTATTTGAGGAAAGCAAAGCTGGTTTTTGCATCATAACGAATTAATTTCAGCCATTTTCTTGAGATGTCGAGAAATTAACTCATTCTCATGGGGAAACCAGCTACCAGTAGTTATCTTGAGATTACATGATAAATAATTTGAGATCTTTAGAAAACAAATGAAATGTACTCGTTATCACAGGGAAAACATAGTCAAAAAATAAGTCTGGATGTTTGTCAACTTCTGGCTTCCGTATAATCGATTGAACTATTTTTTTCCCCCTTACCCCCCTGACACTATAAAATAAGTGAGTTAAGAAAATTGTTTCCAGACATAAAATGACTACCTAGTTTAAATTTTCAAGATGAATCCCCTTGTACAGAGACGAATACCATTGTGTAATAATCCAACAATTTAATAGTAATAAGCTTACTTTACTGCCTCTTAATGTCCAATATTAAATTAATCAAATGTGGTGCAAACAACTTTTTCAGACACAATTAAACAAAGCGACAAGACAGATCCAAACTAATTTGAATAATTTCCCATTTTTTTGCTCTTTGCATTAAGGAAAAGCTTCTCATTTAGCTTCAGCTGCCAGCCTACTTTAAACAACCTCTGACAGAGATAAAGGAGGATTTTATGAGCTTCGACCACATTCCCAGAGATGCAGAGTACTAAATAACATGTACAGACAAACTGGAATAGGCAAGGGATTTAAATGCTGAAGGTCCCAGCTCTTAATGTAGCCACAGCAGTATTGGTTGACTATACTTTGGTTGTGATATATTCAGGTTTTTATTTTCTGCATAAACTGATTTATTTTAAAGTTTTTGGTGCTAGAAGTTAACAAAATGTTCAATCTGTGTCATTCAAAGCCTGAAACCAGACTGTAGATCTTTTCTGGGAGAAGAAAATATATTTGAACGCAGGTTTTTTTTACCCCAGGTAGCTGCACTTAATAATTCAACTGATTTCATGAACAGTCACGGGTTTCTGGCCTTGAATGAATACAGATCTGAGACTGATGCTGATACATCAGTTGGCATTAACTGTTAATCTTTGTTCACTATGGAGTAAACTAAGTTTCTTCAGTACGTAGTCAGAGTTGCTGACTCTGTGTACTGTAAATGTAGCTGTGAGTAGTTGCATACACATAGGAGATACTGTCACAGTGTTTTATTACATGCATGAAGTACTGTAGCTCTGAGGGTTGTGTATTTACAGCAGTGTTTTGTCGCCTTTTTGCTCTGTCAGACTGTCTGCCGTCGCTGATACAGATCAATAACTGTAGTGTTTTTTATGTATCTCAAATGAGATTGTTCAAAGAAAAACACACTATCTTTGCATCAGACAGCTGTAAAATCGGCTTAAATGCACCAATAGTTTTCTTAAAAGTCTGTCCTCAACATAGCAAATGTGGTGTTTCTAACATTGACGGAACAAATTAAAAGCATTAAGCTACAATTGATGATTTAATGCCATTTTAAACCAGAACATTTATGTACTGGCTGCATTTAGGGTTGTCATAATACCAGAATTCAAAACTAAAGAACTAGGCAACCAATATTGGGGTAAAATATTGGGTCATTTCTTGTTTGCAGTTTTAAAAGATTGCAGACAAACTCCTGCACACTGTCTATATTTCACAAATACATTGGTAAGGTTATTTTATTTGTGCAACTTAGAGAGCGTGCAGGATAATGGTTGTTGATACTATTGATCATAAAAAAAGAGAGATTGTATTGTATGTAAACATGTGGTATTGAAACACATCACACATTCTGACAACCTTACTGCATAGTTCCCACATGTAAAAATGTTCACTATGTCTGCTGAATCCATTTAGACAGATTTCAAATGATCTCACTTGAAACATCATTTGAAAAACAAAAAACAATTAAAAAAAAAAAAAAAAATAGTTCCTTCTTTATCCCATAACTTTAAAATCCAAAAGACTTTGTTTGATGCCATAATCTTGTATTATTGTCGCTGAATGTAAAAAAAATGTGCTTTAAAGTGTTTTTTCTGCATCCGTCGTGCCTCATAGCGTCTGACTCACATGTCGTTGTTAAGCCCCGCCTTCCTGACACCAGGGTGGTGTTTGGTCTGCAGGTGGAGGTCTGCGTAGTGCCTCGTAGAAACGCTTTGATACCCTCAGTGCTCTGATGTTTAACGTGTGTGCGTTCAGTGGTGTTCTGAGCTAACGTGCCTCCAGATGTCATCTAGAATTTCTCTTTTTCTTTTGCTGTACCTTTGTTTGGTTTTTACCTGAAGTTTTATTAAATAGATGATATGTATATTTTTGCAGAAAGAAGCTGTTTTTTTATTTTAACTGTAAAGTTTTAACTGTAAATTGCACTAATTGTTTTACAGATGCTCTTAGATGTGACGTTCAGGTTATAATGAATGTTGAAAAGTTAAATATATAAATCTTGTATATGTTTAAATAACTGATTCTTATATGTGTTTGCTCACAATAAACTAAAGACCATCTAAGAACTAAACACATCTTGGTGTCAGTCATGTTTTTCTTTGTGCAATAAAATCTTTGAGAGCTGAGACTTAGGGATCATTACACAAGTCCTCAGAGGACATGAAGGATATTGCAGTTGACCTTCAGGGCCACCGTAATGTTCTCTAAGGGCTTCTAGAGAAAAGCAAAGTCATTGAACATATCTGAAGTATGGTTTTATTTTGTATTTTCTACTACAACTACTAGTAGTTTAGCTACATTGCTTGACTAAACTACTAGGCTTTCTATGCACAATATTTATCCAAAATTACATCAATTTCAAGTGAACAAAGAAATTTATGGAGATTTCATTTGAATACGGGGAACAGGGATAATACGCAATATTGGCACAGAAATAATACATTTAAGGCTCCATTAAATCAAATATCGTCCCATTGGGGAGCTCCGATAGCCTAGTGGTTATGTCGAGCGTCCCATGTACCGAGGCCTCATCGCAGCAACTGTGGGTTCAAATTGGACCTCAGCCTTAGCTGCATGTCATCCCCAACTCTCTCCTCTCAACATTTCCTGTCTCTCTTCAGCTGTCCTATCCAATAAAGGCAAAAAAAGGCCCAAAAAAATAACTAAATGTTTTTTTGAATAAATTGTCCTCAGCTTGTCGAGAGAATCAAAATTAATCTCTTAAAATTGATACATAAAATGATTCAACTCTTTGTAGGATGTCCAATCTGTGAATATGGCAATTGGTATAGACCCAAACCAATCTTTTACTACAAGCTAGTAGCCCATTGGTTTCTACTGAGGCCTGTGTTGAGAAAATTAAAAGTAACCAAAAAGACTGCATTCATTTCAGCACGAAAAGTTATATTGGGGCGGCAGTAGCTCAGTCTGTAGGGACTTGGGTTGGGAACCGGAGGGTCACCGGCTCAAGTCCCGGTGCGGACCAGGTCTGGTAGCGAAGTTGGTCTGGTAGCTAGAGAGGTGCCATATCACTCCCTGAGCACTGCTGAGGTGCCTCTGAGCAAGGCACCAAACCCCTCCCCACCACCAGTAGCTCAATCTGTAGGGACTTGGGTTGGGAACCGGAGGGTCGCCAGCTCAAGTCTCGGTGCGGACCAGGTCCCCATAAAAAAACATTATCTAAAATCAATTCATTTTCTTTGTCAATCATTCATACTGTACATATACAGTATAGTAAAATTTAGTGAGAACAGGTGAGCTGTGTTTGAACCATAGACTGTAAATATTAAGGTTTGGGCCAGCAGAGGGCGGAGAGTCTATAATTTACACCATACCAAAGATTGTCTATGAAGAGAGTTCACTCCGCGATCGTATTATGATCTCCTCAACAACAGCGCTCTGGTGTTCCTCGTGGAGGTACGCACGGTGTATCACTCTTTTTCATGAAGTGAAATATAAATAAAAACATTAAATAAAAAATGCACAACAATACAACTTTTAGGTAAATAAACAAATAAAGTATTTCAGATTCTGATATATTTATTGGCTACTCCTCAGAGGGAATAATTTCAGCTTTTTATACAGCATTACATTATTCTGGTAGTTTTCTGGAAACAATTGAATTCATTTAAATTCGTAGCAGAGATGGTATACACTTTCAAGATGCTGGAACAAAAATGTATTGTGATATGCTTTGTACGGTGCATAATGAATTGGTAAGGAGGACTTACAATGGGGCTGTCAGTAGCTGTGTTTGCCTGCAGCCAATTTAATTTAATAATCAGTTTTTTAATTAAGTGTTCTGTTTTGTTTTAATTAATGTTTTGTGAAAGAGGGGCAGATATTATAAGATTAGTCTTCTTTCTGCTCCTTTTCAATCAAAATTTGAGATTTTATGTTTATTTGCTTTTCTTAACTTTATTGTTTCTTTGAATGAAATAAAATTGACAAATAAAAATAAAACAAATAAAAAATACACTGTATTGTTGCTTTTACTAAAACACGGTGACACAGTAGGCTTCCACCTCTGTTCTCACTGACAATCCAAAACCAACCAACAATTATTTCCTCCATTCAGTCCTCTTTTGCTCTTCACTTGTGTGTTTTAATTGAAAAGCTTACTTAATGTTCATGGAATTAATTTGTTCTAATTTCCCAACATTGTTTTGTGTTTGGAAAATGTCATTAAGAACAAACAAAAAAAATAATTTATAATGTACTTGTAGACCATTTTTGTAGTAGAGTAAGACCTCTTCATATTTCACCCATCTCTTGATAACTATACGTCACAGGGAATTTCCAGAGGGGAAGGAAATCAAACTTTATGAAGTGAGAGAAACTCGGGTTCACCTGCCAGACTTAAAACATCAGATTATTCTGTCGTTTAAATTAAGTTTGCATTTTGTTAACTGTCATGACGCACTAAATAGGTGTGGTTGGTGAATGGATCCGCTGGTTCAGCATGGGAATGAAGAGGTAATGTGTAGAAGTGAACTGAAGTGAAGTGGACCGAGGACTCACAGAGACTCTTGAACTGACCTCTATAACCAGGTAAGATCATGTTAACTACCTAGATAATAGTTAACTGTGGATTTAGTGTTCATTGCTACAACGTTATCGTGACCCGTTACAACAGTTGGCAGCTTGCTTTGTTGTGCTACTCACTTCCTTATTAGCCAGGTAACTTTGAGAACCACACACCAAACTCTATGCTTTAAATGTACGCTTAAAAGTATTCTTTATTAAAAAAAAAACGTAATGTGTTATAATAGTATACAAGTTGTGGCATGTAGTCTGACATCCACTGGTAAATTCGTCTTACATTTTAAACATTATCGCCTTTTTACTGTTCTTGTAGAACTGAATTTCCTCCCGCTGTCCATGCTTTCATATCGGCTGAAGGTTGTGTGTGGGAAGGGACAAGCCAGGGGAAAAGTTTAAAATATTTAACTTTTGCGAACATGTATGTTGATTCAACATATGCCGAATTCATCATTTGATTAGTCCAACTCTCCTATTAGTCAAACAATTCCCTGTTAATTACGTTTTTTGGGTGAATGGAGTCGAATCGTTGAATTGACTGATTTTTCAGCGGCGTTTCGTGTTGCGTTGTCCGCACACGGAACCAACCAACAGGGGCTAGCTCCGAGTTAGCAAGGACAGGTAGCGGTGGTCAGGTCATTCTAACATTGAGCTCCTCAGTCCTCCTCTAAATTACTACATGTGTTGTGGCAGTGTGAGCATTGGATACTGTTTATTTTACAAACGGTCGTTGAAACGGAACACAAGCTTAAACAAAATTTTTGCTAGCTGTTAGCCAGAGCTTTAGCGCATGCGCGTTCATGTGCAAACGATGCGGGGACGCGCAACCAAGGCGCAACAAGTGCTCAAACAGATTCTTGTTATTGTTAATAATGGGTCATACACATACATTACAGGGGGCGTATTGCCTCAGTACTGTGTAGAATTAAACCTTGAGGTGAAACTTGAATGTCTAATGAGTAGTCTACTGTACAGATCATCATACACACTTTCAATACCTCATCAGACTTTGTAATTATAACAAAATGTGGTTGTAAATTATTGTGTTTGACCTTTGCAGACACCATGGCTGGAGACGACCACTACCTTCATTCTTCAATCCCGGTAAACTCACCTGGACATGGCCTTCTTCTCTTTGTGCAGCAGAGGAGCAATGGAAATAGGATAGGATAGTATAGTAAACAAAAAAAAAGATTTATTTTACATATTTAAAATACATTTAAAATCATCTTTGTTAGACTAGCAGTTCAACGCTGCTCGCTGCCTTCAATGCGACATATTGCACAGCCTGCAATGAGTAAGGTCTTTTACCTGCTCTTTTGTAATGTTAGTACTTTATAGATAGATAGATACTTTATTGATCCCGAGGGAAATTCAAAGCATCCAGTAGCAGGTTACAAAGACGTACATGACATGAAACATTTGTTACAAATTAAACCACAAAACCGACCCCCCCGTCCCATACATATATATTAACCTGAAAAAAAGATTTAAAGAATACCCCTAGATGAATCAAACTTAAACTGTGCAATTAAAAATAGACTTATACAAGAAATGTACATAACCCGTGCAGGGATAAAAAATATATGTGCAATTTAAATAAGAACCCAGATTTATTGATCCCAGAGGGGAAATTCAGGCGTTGCAGCAGCACAGACAAGTAAGAAGGTCATACAAAATACAAATCAAACAGAATAGATAAGATAAATAAAAATAGGGGGTATTTACAAGTACAAAATGAATGATGAAGTTAACTATGCAGCATTATTAGTATTATTACAATGTTGTCATATATCATTATAATAAGTGAAAAAGTATTTCTGATCCAGGACGTTTTATTTCATCCTGAGCAGATGACAAAATTGGTTTTGATCGTTGAAATTTAACATCTCTGCGACAGAATCACTTCCTGTGCCGCTCAGAGGATAATTTCCTTCAGTCAGGAAGTAAAAAGTCACACAAAAAGCAACCCTACCTCTGAATTGTTTCTTATTTAACTTAGTTAAATATGAATATTGAAACAAGTTAATAAAGAAATCTCAACTCTTTAAGATTTGAGCAAAATCTCAGTCTTCAATTCATATTTCAAAACAGTAAAAGCCAAAGCACTTCTGTCACTGTGCTGCATGTTTGAATATACTGGAACAGCTGCAGTGAAACATGATAAGAAATCCTTATTTACAGATGTTTTAAATATGTTATGTTTGTCTTGATTTCATGTTTTATTCCCCCCCTCAGATTTTCGACAATATGATGGATCCATCTTGGGAGTTTACACAATATCCTGTGATGTCTATCAACACGTCACTGCGCACAGGTGAGTCTCACACCTTCAAACCATCATTAAAGGTAGAATCAGTAGCATTGTTTGTTGTAGCTTGTAAATACAACATTTGAATTGGGCAACTCCGCCTGGGCTTATCGCTACTAGAAGTGCACACTCACTGCAGGACGTAATATGTGTGTTTACTACGTGTACCTAAACTGCAAGCTACCACATCCTAGCACAATCTAACCACCAGTGTTTGGTACCTGCCTGTCCAATAGAAAGAAAGCCAACTCTGCATCCGCGGGTCAAAGCCAGCCTAAGGGTAACCCTTGTTTTGGCATTTGCCTCTCTAGGATTATATTTTCTCTTCTTTGCTGGTTTGTCCATGTCTGTCTTTTGTCCATACGAAGGTTCTGCTTTTCTGATGATTTATTTATTACTGTTTGACAAAACTCAGAAAACTTACCATTCATTGTCAACATTGGATGTCTTATGGTATTCACATTATTTATAAAATAACTATTACAATAATTAGTGATATCTTTTGGTTTGGTAATAAATCCATTATCAGAACCAATGAATGATGGAATGGTCCTTATATTTTTTACTAGAGGTAGGGGAAAACTCGATACAACATATTTTTTTGTGATATTTTACGCTGCGAATTGCGATATTATATCGATTCATGGCCGCCAAGTATGGTTATTTTTATTATATTAATAGCAAATATGCTGGTGGTAGCACAATTCAATTTGAACAAGTTGCATTGTTAAAATTGACTGCAGTTGTTCAGTCGTTCGTACACGTTTGTGTTCAGCTAAGTTGGACTGGACTGAAATACCAACAGTTCAGATTGTGAGGTGCATGCACAGGGTTTTACTTTTATCACGGTGTTGGTCAGTCTGTGGGCTTGATTCCCATTGCGTAGAAATAAATAGACTGAGAATGAGTTCTTATTTGACAAAACCGTTCTTGATTTTAGTTTAATTTTGTGTACACAATATGCAATTAAAAAAGTTAAATCCTAATATATTTTATAACCATTCTCAGCATATCACAAAATGTTTAAAATTGCAACAATATCATATTGTAACTCAAGTATCGTGATTATATTGTATATTTTTTACTCATTACGTCATTGAGGTTTCTCTATAACTTTTTGCTGTCGTAGTTTCCTGACAGGAGCATGTTTGTCATGTGTAGATAAAAACTACTTTTTGGAATGTCTTTTATATGTCACCTTCGCCAGTGCAATAAAAGTGTGAAAACTGAAGCCTACATGTACAGATACTCCCTTTGAACATGTGCCCACAGAGTTTGTGAAAAAAAGATCGATGCGAATTTGACGAGGCCATGCTTGAGTTCCTGACGTTAACTCTTTGCTGGTATATTGACGATCTGAGCTTTATTACATACATTAGTTACATCACTAGATTTTGATACTAGATGTTTTGGAAAACCAAAAGTCAATATTCAGATCTCCTACAAAATATATTTCTCCATCAGTCTGTGACTTGTTGTAGCATTGTGCATA
Source organism: Labrus mixtus (assembly GCF_963584025.1). NCBI lineage: Eukaryota > Metazoa > Chordata > Actinopteri > Labriformes > Labridae > Labrus > Labrus mixtus. The sequence continues at coordinate 19,466,912 of NC_083621.1, forward strand.
TTTCCTCAAAGTACTATATGGGCTCTATATGAGTATACTGTATGTATGAGCTGTAACAACAGCCTACTACTAGTATAGGTTTAAGATGAGGTAGATGCACGTCTAACCACAGTACTTCCACACCAGCTGCAGCTTGATCTATTCTCCTTTGTGCAGGTATATGTTTCTGAATGTAAAAGGCTATACCTCATTCATGTTTGTTTCTGTCATTTCTGAGTATGTTATACCACCGTATAGCCACCTCTGAGTCCTCTATAGATGCATCTAAGTATGTCTCTGTTATAGCATGACATACACATTAGTCTCCTGCATCACACGGCCGAGGTCTTAGAGCTTGTTTTTTTGGCTCCAGATATTAAGATGGGCGATTTTGTAGTTTAATAGACATAAAGTTTGAAACATGTTTCAATGACCGTCTTGTGATTACCAGTCTTTCAATGTGAGTGGTCAATGACCCATCAGTGTTTCTCTTTAGTCTCTTTAGTCTCACAATGAGCCTGTCACAGCTGATTATGGCATAGTAAGTTCGTTAGCCTTTGCTCTGGCTTCTCTCATGGCAGATAGCAGTGTAGCCCTCTTCTTCAGGAAAGTCAGCATTATCCTCGTCCTCATGATAATGTTGTTCCTCCTGCTTTGATTTGCCAGATAGTCCAGATGCTCCCGGAGGTTGTCAGACTGATTTGGAGTTGAATTAAGTTGTTTTTTCTGGTTTTTCTAAGTCATTGAAAGTGTTTTTTATCTACATCAGTTGTTAGTTTCATTTCATCTATGTCCTTCTGAGAGTATTTTAGAGTGTTACTCAGGTCTTGAATCGCTCTCATCCATCGATTCGTTTTTCAGTTGAATCCAAAATCATTTGTGTGAAGCACCGAAATGACACCTTTTGTCTTTTTAATATCTCCTCATGAAAAGTATTTTTGGCCGATCCAGCTTCTTTTTGAGTGTGTCTAAAGGCACAAACTCTGGTTCAGCTTCAGTGGCGTTCTTTGTTTCGGTTTTTTTTACGAGTAGTCATCCTTTACTTTGGTGTGTGGGTGACTCCTTTAACACAAATCACAGTTGCTTACCTTTTAGTTTTAACCTCCAGAGTCCCCACGATACGATATTATCGCGATACTCGAGACACGATACGATTCTATTTACCATTTTGTGATATGCTGCGAATTGCAGTACAATATATTGCGATTAAGCTTTTTAACTGCATATTATGTCCACTACACTAAACTAAATCAAGAACTGTTTCGTCAAATAAGAAATCATTCTCAGTCTGTTCATCTCACTTCAGTCTTTTTATCTGTATTTCAGTCTAATTGAACTTTAACATGAATTCTTAAGGATGCAACTTGTTCAAAATGAATTGTGCACCCCCTTAAGCAGTTAAAAATGTAACAAGAATATCTAAAATATCGATACTTGGCCGCCATGAGACGATATAATATTGGCACACAAAATATCGCAATACTATACTGTATCAATTTTTTACCCCACCTTTATTACCTTCAGTTGGAGGCCTCAGGGTGGGCCAAACAACAGATTGAGTTGGCCGAGGTTTCAGGAATCCCTCAGATATCACCAAAGCAAAAAAAAAAAACATCCAGCACTTCTTTTTGAAATGGAATTTCACGAGGTGTAAGATTGTCCAAAAGATTTTTTAAATAATATATTTTTTAAAAAGGGTGAAAAAAATTAGTTTCAAGATTCAAACACACTCAGCTGCCAAACAGGAAACTAACAACAAAGAGAAAGCTCCTACAGTGTACGTCTATGCTGTCCAAAAAGGAGCTGGTTGTTATTGTTGTCATCCAATGAATTTTTATTTTAAAGATAATTTTGTGTCACTTAGTTTTCATGCTCATTTGTTTACTTTGGCCCCTCCCTCCTCAGGTTTTACAGTTTAGTGTTAATATCCTTTACAAAAAATATGATGAAGAATGTTTTTCTTCCCTGACGAAACGTATGTTTAGTTTATGATAACGAAACAAGACTCAGATGTCAGGGTGGGCTGTCGGACATTTAAAATCCATGTTATTTCACTTTGTCACCCCCAACCTTTGTAACTTTGTCCCCCGATTATGCCTCCGCAACATTCATATTGAAGGTGAAACGTCACAGGGGTGTAAATGTCACGACTTGAAACGGAACTCTGAATATCTCTAGAGACGGTTCGTATTGAGACATTTCTGCAAATATAGAAAAAGGTAGTTTATTTCAGTCTGCATAAATAATTACCGCCCACCAAAGAACACATAAAAGTCACACATAAATTACAAATAAGAATATTACTGGACAAAAAAAGGGAAAATAAATTGCTTGGCAGAGTTTCTGTTGAATCTGTTTAATTCATCGTTTTCTTTGTTTGTTTTTGTCTTTGTTGGTGTCACCACTTGTTTCATTCCTGAAAATAACCCGACCACGTTTTAGACGTGATCTCATGTTGAACACTGTTCTTGCACAATCAAGAAGAAATTCTGTCTGTCCCATCTAAGCCGTCACTGTGCAAACCTCTTCTTTTTTATGAAAATGTAAAAACAGGAACAAAGTCCAAACAATGTGGACGTGTTTTATGAACACAGTGCGGTATACAACAGCTGCTGTGGGCTGAATGCTGGATGTTTTTCTTCTCGGCCTCGCAACAACTGAAACTGAACTTTCGCTTTAGAAATCGAATATGTATGAAATTAAACCCCAACTGATGTAGAGTGAAAGCTGAGTTTCATGACGTTCTGGTTTCTGAGCTCTGTGGTGAATTTGGGAGGAGTCTCTATGTCTCACACACTTCCCTGTTTGAGTCCACAAAATGATCCTCTGAATAAAGACAGAACAGGAGGACGGATGTGTAGGGTGAGGGGAAAGTGTCTCCTCTGAACATTTGCACATGTGATTGAGTTCTCCATCAACAGCAGACTAACGTCTCACATCAGCAGCACAGATGTTCTCGTACAGACTGATGCTGGTTTTATTTGTTTTTTGTTTACGGGTTTTAACTTGCAGCAAAGTCAGTTTGGTGTTAGTATTGTCACTCTCACCTCAGTACTTCTTCCAGCACTGACTGGAGCTGTGGTTTCACTGTAGCGCTGTGACTATAGCTGGTGTGTCAGTGTGATGATGAAGGAGGTAGTAACTGCAGGAGTTCTAGTCGGAGGCGATTTAGGGGTCAAACTCAGGACCTTCACCCTGAACACTGGAGTTAGAGTTTAGTGTTAGAGTTTCAAAATACGGAAGGGTGGGGTTGGGCCATGGCTGTGTGGTAGAAGGGATGGAGGGAGAGCTCAAAAAAAAGTGAATGAAGTCCACACAAAATGAAAATACCCTTGTGCTGTTGGGAGCTGATATGCTGGATCACATAATATTTGCCACTGTGCCGTTTATTAAAATCTACCCTGCACACCTTGCAGAAAGTATGGCGACTATCCAGGTGGACTGTGGTTGAAAACTAAAATTGTTTAATTGAATTTGGGGGCGTATTTGGGTTGTTTTGTGGAACGCTTTCCTGTCCTGACATTTTCGGCTAGCTTGCTCCTTCATTCTGCTGTCTTAATTTTACACTCTTTAGCTGAACATGCTACACACACAGGTTGAAATACACACAAATTAAGAGATTAAGATTTACTTTATTGATCCCCGCAAGGGGAATTTTCAGTTTTTACACTCTGTAAGTCATGCAACACACACATAGCCTGAAATATACACAAATGCACACACAGGATCCTATGGACATGCACTAATGGAGAGATGTCAGAGTGAAGGGGCTGTCCACAGTGAGCACTCTGAGGTGGTGGGTGTTCGGTGCCTTTCTCAAGTGCAACTTGGCAGTGTTCAGGAAGTGAAACTGGTTCCTAATTCAAGTCCCTACAGACTGAGCTACTGCCCCCTTATATCATGCTGTGGGGTCGGAGAGACTGAAATTTGATGTAGTCGTGAATTGTATGAGTGTGATGTGATTTGTAGAAGATCTGGAAACATTAGTATCCAAAGAAAACAAACGAAACATCAGGATTATTTTTTAAAAGGGTTTTTAAAAAATCACAGGAGTTTCCTGTAAGAAATAACAAAACAGAAAAACGGTAGAAAACAGGAGTGTTGGCAGACATGGGTTAGAGTCCCCAAATCTATGATAAAAGCCTCCGACAAAATGGTTTCCCCTGACCTGTTGTCGTTTTATGCAGATTGTTTGATGCTAACCACATATATGACATTTAGAAAACAGACACCACCCTCTGCTGCTGTGTGACACCCACAGGGCGCCTGTAATGGTTGCAAAGACGTGTGATAAAATGTTTGTGTTTTACAAACAGTTCTTTCTTTGGATAAAAATGTCACTTTTGCATACAAATTGGTACAAAAAGATATTTAGATAATGATCAGTTGGAATAACAAAGTATGCATCTAGAAATTGGAGCCTTAAGATGACAAATAGGAAGATAGAAAAAATAATAAAAAAGACCAAAAGTTAAAAGGGAAATAATACATTTAATTCATAATTTCTAATTTCAAACTTCCTGCGCCCTGAGGAAAAAACTGTGAATATTCTAATGATCCTTTCATTGGCTACGTCCTTGTTCACATGTTTTATTTTAGCTCAATGACACATTTTTTTTATTTCCATACTATTTGCAGATTAAACTCTGAAAATGTAAAATCTGAATCTGTTTCTCTAGTTTCAATGGATGGACCGTCCCTGCAGATCGTGGAGCAGCCAAAACAGGTAAAACCAAATCATAAATAAATACACAGTTAAGACAGATAGTTAAGCACAATGTAAAATACTTAAACATACATACAAATACACAAGAGCTCGTACAACACATCAGAATACAGTTATTAAGACAGACGACAGAGGCCGCGCACCTGATGTGTTGAAAAGTTCAAATGTGCTAAAATGTCTTTGTAAAAGATCATGTTTAAGTCTTACATGAAATTGTCTTTTATTAAGACATGTCTACGCTGGACTGAAAGCTAAAACACACGTTAATATTAGTTGTGGCGCTCACAGTTTGCACGACTGTTTGAAGTACTCAGAGATAATCCTCAATCTATGACTGTATGAAATGTTTGGGACATTTACAGAGCAACAAAAACCCCAACATGTTATTGATTCATTATTGATACTTTTAAGTATCTCAAGTAACACCAGCAACAACCAGCTGATGTTTGAGCCCCTTTTGATGACACGCCCGCTTATTAATGTGCTTTTATCTGACCGAGTTGTTGTTGTGTTTTTGTGTTCCAGCGTGGCTTCAGGTTCAGGTACGGCTGTGAGGGTCCATCTCACGGCGGTCTGCCCGGAGCCTCCAGTGAGAAGAACAGGAAGACCTACCCCACTGTCAAGGTAACACTTTCTGTTTTTTTTGTAATCTCACACTTCCTGTCTACACAGTTAAGCCAAATTGCAGAAATAGCTCGATCAGGCATTTAAATGGCACTACTGTCCCATTAGGTTATGGTGATATCCAAAGGCAGTCGATTAGCGACTTCTGCTATACTACACATTAATGCTGTACGGGTCAGGAACTGTGGAGCATGCTCAGAACGCCTATAGGCCAGTTTGGGTCTGATTGAAGTGTATACAGTGCATGCAAGAGTAAATCAACCCCAAAAACATTCTCTGGGTGTGTTAGACTGACTTTGAATATTGTCAAAGTCCAGATTAAGTCTGATTAACACAATGAATCCACTTTTTTTTTTAACTGTACGTAAACGTGCTGAGTGTCTGCACACTGTGTGTGTCTGCAGCTCTCAGATCATACGCCCGTCAGCTACTGTACAGGTGTGATGAGTTGCAGATAACCTGGTCGTCTCTGCAGAGTTTAGGTGATTTGAGGTTTTAAACAAACGCATTCAATTCTCCAGCTGCAGACCTGCGAGGTGATTTACCTGTTTGATGTTGAAAAGCAGGACTTATAGTAGCTGACATGTAAACTTCATGCCAGCATAAAAAGATGAGGCTAAAAATGATATCCAGGAAGTGATGAATATATGTGATGGTGCAGAGAGAGAGAGAGAGAGAGAACTGTGAACGCAGTGTGGTCGACTTGTCTCTGCAGAAACACTCACTGTTTCCTGTACAGTGAGAGTACTGAGAGGACTTGTGTTGTATTTATCAACATCATCAATAATCAATATTAAAAGTTACCCATGTAGGGGGTAAGACGTCCGTATTACTCGAGTTTATGTCATTTTTGTGGTTTGTCAATATGCCTGTAAATGACGCAAAGCTCAAGTTGACCTGGTGACTTTTAGAATTGCTGTTCAAACAAACCTCAATCCTTAGCGGCTTCTCATTCTGCCCCAAGGCCCAACGTGCAGGGGAACTGCTGACTTGACTGTGAGAATAATTGTTCAATTTGCACGTTTAGAAAGAAGAATGCATTAGGAAATGTTTTGTTGCTTTGCTTCCCCTGAGTTAAAGTTCATTGCTATCTGAATCTGATGCCCTTAGTTTACAGCAGTAGAACAGGATTATTCTGCTGAACTTCACATGACTTCTGCTCTGGAAGTTTCTGCAGCATATACAAATACAGTTAGCTCTGATGGCCCTCTATTATCCCTACAGCTGAACTACTTGTTTTATTGACCCATACAATCACTCCAATAACTAATAAAGTCCAAGTAGAACTCAAGTAGTAGTGGAGAACCATTTTTGAGAGTCATGTTCAGCCTCCTCACTGCTGTAGGACGAGTCTAAGAAAGAGCATTAGGGAAACATCTTTTTATCACTGGCTGTATCATTCTACCTTCATCTGCCATTTTTGTGCAAGTAGCTTATTAGCTTTAGCTTGTGAGAGATTGACACGAGCAGATCATATGCAGTGAGTGCAGGGGCAGAATGAGCAACGGAAGGTCAGTGAAATTATGGGACAAACTTATGCTTTTCTTACAATTACTTCAGTAGCTTAAAAACATATCTTTTTGAGTCTTCACATTAAAGGCAGGGTTGGTCATTTTCTCCAGATACACTTTTTAAGATTTTGGTTGAAATTGTCTTTAGGTCCTGATATAAATTAATAATTAATGTGCTCTATAAAAGGAATGAAATAAATCCGTCATCTGTAGCAGTTGTAAGCCTGTAAAAACTTCTACCAATGTCTGGCCACGAGGTACCAATCAGATGAACCAATCACGCCTCCCTGTCTTCCTGCTCGCTCTCTACACCTTGCATGCACGCGCCCACACTTAAAGCATGAGCTGAGTTCTGCTTCTGGACCAATGGCGCTTGTGCATGTAAGTGAGAGGCGTTGCTTTTGAGGGAGCACGATGGGGGTGGCTGCAGATGGAGCACTCTTTCAAAATCATGCTAGTTTTTGAAAATGACCAACCCTGCCTTTAACTGAATATCTCTGGATGCTGCTGTGGCTCAGGATGCAGAGCGGTTGTACAGTTTATCTCATTAATGGACTGTGATCCCTGCTCAAACTTTCCACATGTCAAAGTGTCGTCTAACAACACAGTAAACCTCAAGTTGTTTTAAATGTTTTGGACTAGCGCCTTGTAGCTCCGTCTTCATCAATCAAAGTCAGGGTATGTGTCTGTTCAGGTGGAAAGAGAGTTTAATCAGATAATAGCCTCATAAATACTGTCAAATTAAGTATTTTGCACTTCCATCAGACAAATAAAATAAATTATCATTGTATAAGGAGGTAAGTCTCCTATGAGCTACTGAGATGCTTGATCCTGGAGTGACCTGGCTGACGCGCTTCGGCACAGTTTTCAATCCACATTAAGAGACGATCAGCAGCCACACCAGATTGCAATCATATAGTTCCTTTTATTAAAGCCTTTGAAAAGCCATCCAAGTAAATATAGCCCACAGCAGTGAGCATCCAAAAACACAACTTACCATGACGTAACATGACATGATGATGTAACCTCACGCTAATGTAGTCAAAAATATGACGCACAGATGCTATGGCTTTTCGAGCGTGACTGGGCTCTTCATCAGGTGCTGTACAAAAAAAAACCTTTTGCCCCTCGGGAATCATGTAGCGGACTTAGATGGTGACTTTCTAAAATGTATACCTGAGCTGTAGGCGCACAGCGACACCCACAGTCAATACAAAAAAACTACATTTAAATGAGCATATGAGAAACCTTAGTTTTGTCTTCACAATCATAGTGAAATAACTCAATAAAATTAAACAGCGGTAAGGTTTGTTCTGTTTTGTGGTTTATAGAGACGAGAGGAAACCTTTAGTATATTCAAACTATTTGATTTGTAGTCTATATTGACCAACATACCATACTCCTTTGACAGTCGTCCTCTTTTTCAGACTGTCACAGACAGGAGCTTTATTTCACGTTGTGTTGTTCCTGTTGATGTTAAGTTTGGAGTCTGAAGCTCCCACATGTTCCAACCAAACCAGAAGGGATGGGAAATCCCCAGATTCCTGCAGCAGTCTGACGCTCCGTCTCTGCTCTCTGACTTTACTTATCAAAAATATGTATCAAATATGATTCTAGAGAATCCAGGCTTTAGACACGTCCTGACAGATGTAACATTTTAATATCCTTAAAGCTAAAAGACATAGAAAACATCAGATTTTATTTTGAAATGTTTTATGATTTCTTCAGGAAAAAAGTGTCTTTAAAGCGACAATATGTAACTTCTACACTTTAAAATAGTAGTTTCAGAGTTTACCTAATTGTACAATAACTACTTTTAACAGAGAATGGAATCTCTCCCATGTCCACAGAGCACCCCTTTCGCCTTCTATAGCACTATGTAACTTTGGCAGCGGGTGGTGGATCTCTCGCGAGCAGTGCGTGCGGCTTTACGGCACTAGTTCACACAGCAGTCTTCAGCTACAAAGAGGCCAGTTAGCTCGTCTCTGTAATGTTTGATACGATGGCCGAGGCTAAGAGACGGAGGAGGACGGTGATTGATGAAGCTAAGAGAGTGACTAAGCAAGAAGCCTGAAAATGATTGTCTATATTGTCATGTTGTCGTGAGCTTTGTGAAACAGTTGGCTGCAAGCCTGACGGCGACCTGGCTATGCTACTGTTGGATGGTTGCAAACTGGTTGCTCAGGTAGTAGGTATTCTGATCTCTCTCACGGCTAATGGGGAAGCAACAATCCACTGCCAGGGTGTACTTCCCTGCACATATATTTCATGATGTCATATGTGTCTGTATCGTTATTGGTGACGTCATTGTTGTCTCACGTTTAGCAGCTTTACTGGGTGCAGAAAGTCATCGAACCCAAGTTATGTCTCAGGCTTGCATACAAATAAATACTAAATTTATAATAATTAAATAAAAACAACTAGGCGGAGTGGTATTAGCTCAAAATGCGGTAATACCTCTTCAGTCGACATGGTTCTTTGGCTTCTCACGTCTTTTCCGGCTTCCCCGCCCTCTGCTCAAATTGTTGCTTTTAGTGATGCAATATTTGCAGATAGTTGTTTATTTACATGCTGGACATGATTAATTTACATGATCAACCTTTGAACTCACCTTGATTATGGTAAAGCAGTTGGACTCTCTGTTTATGTCAAACTTTCTGATAAAGAAACCAGAATTGGAATGACGCTTTTGGACGAGATATTAGCCGAGCTAGATGAAGTGTAATTGTCGTTGAAGTGTCTGAAGTATCTGTTGACATTTTGTTCCATGAAGTCATCAAAACAGATGAGGAAGTGTTCCTCCTGTGTCGTCGTTGTGTGACACGTGTGTGTGATGTGTTGCTCATGTTATCGTTTGTGTTTGCATGTGGAGGCTGCAGGGTGGGAAAACCCCTCCTGCTCTGTTGTTCTGGTGTGACCAGTGAGGAGGAGGATGATGATGAGGATCTTTCTTTCTGACTCACTGAGGCTCTCTATGAGGTTCAAACGTGTTGGAAATATGATTGTTCTAAATAATTGAGAAAACCATCCTTGTGGACCAGTTAATCCAAACATTTGTATGCCCTGTGGTTTGTGTTCTTGTATTATCTCCTGCTTTAGTGTGGGAAGATATCCAGGAGCTTGAAGCTGATTTACTTATGTCTGTGTAATTTCTCAATCATTTTCTCTAAAGAAATCTGTAATGTGGAACTGAATGTCAAAGAAAGTGTGTCTGCTTATAAGTGAAGTTAACTGTTTATAAACACATTAATTATTAGGGTGGTCACAATACCAGAATTTGAAACTTGGATATGATGCTAGTAAAAAACAAACTATATTGTTTGATACCCCAGCAACCTAAAAAAGAAGCTCTATGCACCCAGTACTGGGTAATGTCTTGTTTTCAGTTGTCTCCTACACACTGTCTATATTGCACAAATATGTTTGTGTTGGAGTTTGTCTGTAATTCTGAGCGATTAATTCCTCTCCTAGGCTGTCTTGTGAATTAAATGTAGTTTTATTTCAAAGCATCTGTCATTTTTGGATACTATCCATCATTAAAATGGATTGTATCGTTTAAACACACGTTATTGACAAATATCAGTGTATCATAACATTCTGCTGACTTATATTATACTATTATTATATTTATCATTCTTTATGGAAAATAAATATTTCAAACTTTATTCTCTATATGTTGAATTCAAATTTTTGCTGTAAACAAATTAATCACTTAAAGACTCTTAAGGTTAATTGATTCAATCAAAAGTTCAAGTTTTGCAGGCTTATATAATTACACTTATTGGACATCAAACAGAACCGGACAGATATCCAAAAAGTCTCGGCTCATGAATTCTTTGGGACATTAAAGTACTGTTGATCTGACGGGGGATTAAATCATTTTGAGGTACAGGTTTTTAAATTTAGCTGGTGAAAAACCCAGGGTGACAATAAAAGGTTGGATCTCTGCAGTTGTGGCAGACATGTCTACTCAGACACAAGTCGATTTTCTGGAGTGAAATATCTCTTCTGTAGAAAAAGAGTCTCCTGCTGGCCTGGACCTGTCCCAGTTTATACTGTCTGACATACACATATACATACACACACACACACACACATGCACACACGCCTAGGCTGTGTTTCATGTCTCTTGGGAATTTCCTCCATTGACACCCACATGTAATTATAAGGAAGTGGAGTTGCGTCACGTCTCTAGAGGTACAGAGTTTCGGCTCAGAGATTAAAAAGAAAAGTTTTTAACATTTAGAGGTGTAAGACTTGTCAGCGCTCCCACTGCAGCTAAAAACTCTTTCATGTTTTTCTTTTAACTCTCTATATTGACCTACAGATTACTTAATGTAACACAGACTGTTGAGTGATGCAGAGCTTAGAGGAAAAAGTAGATCAGCTGATCCAAAGTCTAGACTCAGACTTTATTGACCCTTTGGAGAAATTCTTCATCACAGCACTGAACAGGTTACAACACAGGAAAAAAAAAAGTAAAACAAAAGTTTACATTTCACATTACACTGACAGTACAGCACACACGGCCGATTCAACAATGACTGTTTTTAAGGGCAGTTATGGCTGCAGGGATCAGGCTTTTTCCCAAAGTGAGCCTTCCTGCACCTCAGTGCTCTGTACCTTCACTCAGAGGGCAGAAGAGTAAAGTGCTGTTTTAGTGGGTTTGTGATATCCTGTTCTATTGTGACGCCAATGCGTGTGATAGCCTTTCTGTTCAAAGCTGCAAGGTTGGGAGTGGGGAGACCAATTATTTTGACAGGAGTGTTGGAACGGCTTGTAAGTTCAACCTGGTTTGTGACTGTAAGCATGTTGAAAAAGCAGGTGGGGCAAGGTAAGAGGATGGGCTGAATGACTGATACAACAGGAGGAGGAGGAGGAGGAGGTGTGGGCCAACATATAGTCCTTTAAGTTTGACACTGACAGTCTTTGGTGGCTGTGATGTTTAATTTGTATTTCTGGAATAATGACGACAACTACTTGTAGTTTTGTTTATTTACTACATTACCCAAAGTGCTCTTCAACAACAAGTGTAGAAATTAACCCGCAATGTTGGCAGAGAATTGCAAGAGAACTCAACGTTTTTTATATAACATTGTAGCCAATTCCAATATGGAGGTGTGGCTCTCTGAAGGCATTTGAATCCACAGTTGATATGAAGCATGTCATCCCCAACATACCTCGCTATCAATCTGTTTAGTTCTGGCTTACAGGTAGTGAAGCTGGTGGGGATTTGAAATAAAGTTGAGTCTGTTTGGATGGAGCGGCTCCTCCTCGGTCTGCTGAGCTAACATGAGCTGCACCTGGGTCAACAGTGTTTGCAGCACTGGGCTATTTTGGCAACTAGTTTATTATAGTTCACTAAAAGATGTAAAAATAGGGCCCAGGTTTACAAATTCCCAGATTTACCCTCTAAAACATTTCATGTTAGCATCTACATACTCGATCCTGCAGACTGTGGTATCTGCAGAAACCTAAGTTAAGATTTGTTTTTCCTGCATCTGAACCGATCACATTCACAAACTGACTTCCTCTCTGCAGACTCCACCCGTTTGTTTCAACCTGCCTAAAATACGAAACACAGCAGAAATCTAATGTGAACATGCTCGAGTCAGGAAACCATTAAACACCGACTCTCGCCGTGTTTCTAGGAACTCAGCTTCTGTGCCAGAGCGTTTCGATTGGCCGGCTGAACGAGGAAGAGGAAGTGGGCTAAAGTTAATTTACATCTACAGTTGCAACGTTCCTGCAGGCAAATACCTGCAGGTACAATAAGTACAAACACACACAGCAGGAACAGGAGGAAAGTATTTTTTATGTAAATGTGATTTCCTTTATGTTAAACAGCTCAGACCAATGCAGAAATAATGATGAGATAAAATGAAAACCAGTGAGGGAGACATTCCAGAGACAACAGGAGAAAAGGAATTAAACTAGCAGAAAGAAACACATTAGAAAATTAAGTTTACATAAAATTAATCTCTATTTAAAAAAAAATATTGTTTAAATTTGCTGTGGAAGGCTGTCAACATTTTTAATGCTTCAATAATTTTTAGATACCCCAATGTCTAAAACGATACAACCTCTGTTATTTTAATGGTCGACAGTATTGAAGATTACCAAAACTACATTTTATTTCATGAAACAGGTACATAGGAGTGGATCAATCCATCAAAAATTGCAGACAAACAATGTCTAAGTTGCACAAAAACCCTGGCACGATTTTGGTACTGCAATTTAGACAGTGTTCAGTTTTTAATTTTTTAATTTTGAGTAATTAAAAACAAGAATTGCCCAATATTGGGTGCAAGGGCTTCTTTTTTGTCGCTGTGCTGTATCTAAACAGGCAACCCTACTTTGGAGCCAGTTATACTGAGTTTCACACCTTTAAAGGTTTTTTTTAATTATTTGAGCTGTTACAATGAGGTGGATGACAGAGCAATAGTCAACAACGGCCTCTGAAGATCTCTGATGTTCGGCGATGTTGTGAGGGAGGGAAGCTGTGAGTCACCTGAGTCAGGACGAGAAAGTTTTTCTAAAACCACAGCAGAGAAAAAAAACCGCTTTGAATCAGTTCTCTTTATTAGTCATCTGTGGAGCAATCTAACCTATCTGATGTTACAAAACTTACATCTCATAATACAGCCAGCGGGTTACACTTTCCACACCAGACTCCTATTAATACATTTGAGATTGAAACGTGATTATGATTTTAGTTTAATCTTTGACATTACGTTGTTACAGACGGCAAATCTATCGCCTGAAGGGCTTTTTCCCATTCTGTAGAGTTAACAATAGTCATACGACTGATTGAGGAATTGTATGTATTCTCATCATGGATCAATTTATTGATGATTGTATATTTCGACCAGTCAAACCATTTAGATTGTTCAAAAATAATACTAAAAACTTTAAAAACTCTAAAGCGAGCTCTCCAGATTTCTAGTTTTGTCAATGTTTAAAACTGTTGCAGTCAAGTTTTTCTTAATGAACTTGGGATAAGAATGAGTCTGAATTCTCAACTTTACTGCTAGGGGAACTGATTAATTTCAACATTTTCTTTTTGGGTGAATTTTAGTTTGACTGACTTTGGATTTCTTTATGGAGCTGCTGCTAGAAGTTATGATCTCTCATTCCTCAACACGGCTGCCAGAGATAGTTTGCCTGTTTGAAGTCTTATGCTCCTCTAAAAGACAAATCTTGTGATTTTATGTGAAAATGTCTCATTAGAATGAAATCACATCTGTTGTTAATGGTTCAGTTTTTAGTGACACAGATATTTTTGGGAAAGTGGGGATATTTTAGGAAAGAGAGAACAATTTGCCAAAGTGGGGACATATTTGACGTTTTAGGAATATCGGGACATTTTTAGAAATTGTTGGTATTTTGGAAAAGCAAGAACATTTTAGTCAAGTAAGGATATTTTGGGGGAACTAAATGTTGTGACATCCTGGAAAAGAGAGTAAAACATTTTGGTGAGGATGGGGACTTTTTAAAAACATTGGGATGTTTTAGAAAAGCAGAGATTTTTTAGTCAAGGATAGTTGTGGAAAGCAAAAGTGAAGACTTTAAAGTCTGACATGTTAAATGTTTTCTGTGTTTCAGGTCAGTAACTACCAGGGTCCGGCCCGGGTGGTGGTACAGCTGGTGACGGCGTTGACCCCCCTCACCCATCTTCATGCTCACAGTCTGGTGGGGAAACAGTGTGATAAAGGGATCTGCGTTGCTGATTTACAGCCCAAAGACTCAAACATCAGGTCTGCAGGACACACTCACACTCTCCAGTAAATCCAGTACAATTCAGCTGCCAGGTTACTTACAGACTTAAGACTTACAGGTGTTTTTGTTTTTTATAGTTTTCCAAATCTAGGTATACTTCATGTGACGAAGAAGAACGTTGCAAAGACTCTGGAGGAGAGGATGATCGAGGCCTACAGGATGGGACACAACTGTGGAGTCTCCATCCACCCCGATATTGATTCCCTGCAGGGGGAAGTCCGAGTCCCCCGAGAGCTCAACGGTCAGTCCTGTGTGTGTGTGTGTTCCTGTTCAGGTATCTTTGTGAGGACCTTGTGAAGAATCAGACTGCAAGAGGACAAGTTTCAAAGAGGGAACATCGTTTAAAAATGAGGACAATTTATGAAACTGGGGATAATTTTGGACATTTCTTAAACTCTTTCAAAGTCAGGAACCTTCTTCAATGTGAAGAATTTTTTAAAAGTAAAATAAAATTGGACTAATGAAAACTATTTGCAGTGAGGTTTTCAGAAATGTAGGATGCCTTTTGAAATTGTTAATGTTTTTGGTAACTGTTGAAAATTTAAATTTTTTATAGAAATTGGGCACATTTTCTATAAAGTCAGGACATTTTTAAAAACATGGGACATTTTTGGAAAGTAAAGAATTTTTTGATTTACATTTTTTGGAAAGTTTTTTTGGAAAACAATTTTAGAAATGTACGACGGAGGATTAGGGCCACGTTAAAAAAATATTTTTTTTAAATTTTGAGATTAAACTCGTAAATTTACTAGAATAAAGTCGTACATTTACGAGATTAAAGTCGTAAATTTACGAGAATAATCTTGTAAATTAACGAGTTCGAGACCAGCCTGCGCAAAATGATGAAAGTAGAACTCCTTAAGTATTTTCCTCTGCAGACAACTTCCTCTAAGTCAGTGTGGTTCTTTCTTCAGTTTGTTGCAGTATCTTTTCAGGGTCCTGATATTTTATGACAATGTAAAGATGATGATGTGCCAAAAGCATGTGTAGTTTCATATCTGCATAAGTAAAGCCTCAACACAACTATTTGTGTCTGTTATCGGTTTGCCTTGTTAAAGTGTCTCATGTGCAGAGACAGTTTGTGTCCTGTTCATCATTTTACAGATAAACAAGGTCTTGCAAGTTGAAGTGAAAACTTCTCTTGAACTAACTGTTTTTTACCGACTACACAAGGAAGTAGCCTATTTCCTTATTAGTGAAACCTTTAGGACAAGATGCTCCATGTTTGTCATTTGAGAACAGGATGCTGCTGCTCTTCTGATATAGACTAAAATAACGACTTTATTCTTTTATTCTTTAAAGACTTTAAGAGTTCTACTTTCATAATTTTCGCGCAGGCTGTGCTCGAACTCGTTAATTTACGAGATTAAAGTCGTAAATTTACGAGTTTAATCTCGTAAATGTACGACTTTAATCTTGAAATTTATTATTATCATTTTTTTTAACGTGGCCCTAAACCTCTGTCGTAGAAATTAGCAACATAGGAGTATTTCTAAAGATATTTGAGAAAGTTAGAAATTCTGAGGAAATCGGGACAGTTTAAGAAAAGTTTAATCAATGAGGTATAATCTTGTCTTTTCTTACAGTTTTTAAAAAAATGGGATAACTACCTATGTGTCAGTCATCTTACCCTACAAACCATGAACCTTTTCCTTATTATTTCTGTCCTTTACTTATACTTTTGTTGTTGTTGTTGTTACATTATCTTTTTTTAAATTTATTGTATGTACGTCCCTCTCCCTTCTGTCTTCAGATCACCAGCGCACCGCGATCAGCTCTGCAGCCGCTGTTCAGGCTAAAGAAATGGACCTCAGCGTAGTTCGGCTCATGTTCACGGCGTTCCTCCTCGACAGTGACGGAGGTTTCTCCAGACGATTGGAGCCCGTCGTTTCTGAACCGATCTACGACAGCAGTGAGTCCAAACACAGTAACACATCCACACACTCTACTCTGCAGTCTTACCATTCCTACCAGTCCAGCTGTTTGCGGTGTTGCAAAAGTGGGAAACAATATTTTGATTCTGAATCTGAACCGAACTGTTGTCTTGTAGATCATCATCCAAACAGTATCAGACCTTTGCTTACCTATTGAAACTGTATCAGTGCTTTTTCCCCCTGTATTTCATTTGTCATGAGACTGTAATTTTGAGCTGTGAACAAATCCCTCTAAAGTGTTGAATCTGAATCTCGTCGTGTCGTGTTGCCTGGTTTCATTTCCCTCTTCCTGCTCTGTTGGTTTCCGTTAGTTGCAGCTTCCTCTGTGAGGACTGAAACCCGCTCGAGGTTCAAGATCCTGCAGCATATTCGCTTTAAATTCAGATTCAGGCTGCACGTTTCTGTCTCCAATTTTGATTGACTGATATTTGTTGCTTTTAGTACGTGACTTTAAGACAAAGTGTTTTTTTCTGTCCAGTTGTCCCCTAGAAGCTGCTCTCCGTCATTACAGCAAAGTGTTGGACAGAATGTATATATGATCTGTTCTTGAAGTAAAAGTAGTTCGCCCAGAGAGTGTTAGAGAAATATTTTTGAAATGGGAAAGGTTTGTCCTCTGGAGAGTATGAATTAGATCAGTAATTATTTTTTAATCATCAGATTATTCATATTTGATCACAAATTTAACTCATCACTTCTAGGAACATTTCTATTTTCAGCATGTTGTAGCCACAGTTTGGATTATTTCTGTCAGCGATAACTTGTGGAACTTCTACCGACCTTTGAGAAGGTTCAAGAAGTCTTGACAGTCAATAACTCCATATTTAGTTCATCTATTCTTCATGATAGATTGCTCACAATAAATCGTTCTATTGTAAAATCCTTGAATGTGTCATGTGTCCCTTACTCCTTGCTGCTGCAAAGATACGTTAACAGAAATAGCAAGAACCCCCCCAATGTAAAGCAGCATTGCTTGTCTATAGCAGTGTTCAGACTGCTCACTGTGTTTCTTTTTGTTCCCCCAGAGGCTCCCAACGCCTCCAACCTGAAGATTGTGAGGATGGATCGAACTGCCGGCTGTGTGAGCGGAGGAGAGGAGGTCTACTTACTCTGTGACAAAGTCCAGAAAGGTGAGTCACCATGGTCACTCATTTTACAGAAACAGTGCATGTACATAGCAACAAGAAACTGACCTTTGACCTCTAGATTTAGCTTTTTGTTGAGACACTGATGACTCGAAAGTTCGGAAAGGTTTACAGTTTTATTACATCATGAATGCTTGTTATTCATAAAAAAGACTTTCAGTTTGAATCAGTTCACGTGTAAACATTTCATCGGCTTTGAAAAAGTCCTGCTGATGTCATGAGAAAGTAAAGTATTTTTATTTGTCAGCTGATATCTCCCCCTGCTGGACACTTTGCTAATTCAGCTTCTGCAAACGTTTAAAGGCATTTAGTGATCTTATCTGTGATATTCTCTGTAAATATGATTGTACTCTTTGTTAAACACTTTAAACCCACCACGGCCTAAATTATAATCCAAAAGGGCTTTTTTAGATTTCTTTTTTGTACCACTTTGACAAACTGTATCTGAAATAAAGTTATAGATACGTTTTGGTCCTGTGTGAGAATTTTCTCGCAAAAGAGTTACTCATCAGGTCACTAACATGTAACAAAAAGTTCAAACAGACATACACATACCTCTCAACATGCTGCATCATTGGAATTATCAATAAATCTAACGTCACACCCCACTCCAGGTTATTGCATGAGGGTGGATTTTCAGGAACAGGTTCTGATCTGGTTTGTCCACCTAATTAAGCAAACGCTTGAATCCATATGACCAAAAATAGACTGGTTCAGACCCTGATAAGCTGGTTCTAAGAGGTTTCTTATTTGAACCAAGTCGACCTAATAGGATACAAACTCTTAGATATATAGTATATGACATTTAAAACATTCAGTTCTTTTTACACAGAGGTTGTCAAAATGCTTGATACTTTGATACTTTTTCGATACCACTTGTTTTTTTTAAAGATTTATTTTTGGGCTTTTTGTGCCTTTATTGGAGAGATAGGACAGTGGATAGAGTCGGAAATCAGGGAGAGAGAGAGAGTGGGGAATGACATGCGGGAAAGAAGCCACAGGTGGGATGTGAGCCCGGGCCGCCCGTCTGAGACGACAGCCTCCATACATGGGGCGCGCGCACTAACCACTGTGCCACCAGCACACCAATACCACTTGTTTTGAAACTGTACAATCTCAAGAGGAATGAATCAATCATAACAATGGAAGGCAAACTCCAACATTCTGTTTAAAATACACAAATACGTTGGCAACATTTCTGTATTACTGCAATTTAGACCGTGTGCAGGAGTTTGGATATAATTATCCAATATTGGGTGCCTAGGACTTCGATATATGTTGCCATGGTATCAAACAGGTATCAATATAGTTTGACTTTTAGTAGAAACATGTTGAAGTTTAAAATTCCAGCATCAAGACAACCCTTACATGCTTGAAGCAGTTGTAAAGAAAACAACATATTGTAATGCATTTTATGCCTTTTGCTCATTATTAGAACCTAATCTGCTTTTTGAGGTCTTATTTGAATGCAGTGAAGTGAATGCAATAAAAGATATAACTGAACATTTTTCCTGGTCGGAGCAGTTGTGGAGCTTTGTTCTGCTGGAGGAAGTCCAGCTTCAGGGGAATTCCCCTCTGATATGTAAATCCCTGAGGAGGAAGAGATGATTATTTTTAAGTCCTGCTTCTGTAGGCTTCTTTTTCTTCTTTGTTTGTTTTGGTTAGTTTGTTGTTTTTGCAAATCTCACAGAGGTTAAAACTTAAGTCTGCTCAACAACAAACGACATAAGCAGCTCAAAGACTCACAGATCCCTGACATAACATACAACAAGCATTCCTAGAGAGCAACAAACGAGGGGAAAAAAGACCCTCTGGTCTGATTTCATGTTCATTATAATGATTATTAAATATGTATACTCTTTGTTGTGTGTTTCTAGACGACATTCAGGTCAGGTTCTATGAAGAAGACGACAATGGGCCAACCTGGGAGGCTCTGGGAGATTTCTCCCCCACAGATGTTCACAGACAGGTCAGTACGACGAGGTAGCAGCCCTCCTTGTTGATAAAGGTTATTTAGTCTAGTGAGGAGAAGTAAATCATGCATAGCAGAGGTAGCACACTGCAAAAAGTCAAATCTAAGCATGTGAGTTTTACTAGCTGAATTAGTTAGAATATCTAATCTCAAGACACCCAACAAGCTTTGTGTTTTACAACTGTAAATAAGATCTGTATCTGGACTTCTCAGGTGAATGTGGCTTAAAATAAATATAACTTCGATTACAAATTAGACAAATATACTTGCTTAGATTTGAGTATTTGTGGGCAAGGTAAATCCAGTATCTGGGAATTTTGATATTACTCATAAGCCATATTCACACAGAATAAATATTACCTGGGACCTTTTTTTTTTTTTTATGATAATAGAGGACGTCTGTGTTTGTGCGAATCGACCATGTCTGTAATTTGTAAAGGAAAAGTTCAAGGGCAAATTACCTACCATATTTCAGCAAACACAGTGATCCTCAAATCAAATGCCCTTTTAATGTGAGGTGCACTACATTGCCTCTTTGTATAAAATTTAAGAAGACAATCACAGCCCCGCAATTCTTTCTATCAGAAATCCGACTGAATTACAGATTTGCTTATTCGGTGGGAATGCACAACACCAAACACTGACTTTGTCGTGGAAAAAGGGCTTTAGTAGTTCTAGTATAAGTAGAACCAATACTATATTAACAGTACTAGGTCAGTAGCTGTACAGTTGCTGATGTGTTCTTTGTCTTCAGTTTGCCATCGTCTTCAAGACTCCAAAGTATCGAGATCAGAATCTTCAGAAGCCAACGTCTGTGTTCGTCCAGCTGAAGAGAAAGTCTGACAACGAGACCAGCGAGCCCAAACCCTTTACCTACCACCCACAGATCATAGGTGAGTCAGAAAGCCCCGCCCACAGATCATAGGTTAGTTAGAAAGCCCCGCCCACAGATCATAGGTGAGATATTTAGCTGCTCCCCTATATCATAGCTAGGTATGTCAGATAGACGAGCCCCTGGATTTAAGATAGGTAAGGAAGCTTGGCCAGTAGAATCAGAGAACATTTTGGCAAACCCATCCACAAATCATAAGTAAGTCAGGAAGCTGCACAGAGAGGTCAACACTGCCCCCTATTGAATCTTCTTCTTACAAACCTGCTGAAAGGTCAATGAACAAACACTGCTCTGGTGACATCAGACCTTTCTTTTACTAATATATTTGTGTGCTTTTTTGTGTTTGCAGATAAGGAGGAGGTGCAGAGGAAGAGGCAGAAGACATTACCAAACTTCCATGACTTCAGTGGTCATGGAGGAGGAGGGGGAGGGGGAGGAGGAGGAGGTCTGTACCGAGGAGGAGGAGGAGGAGGTCCTGCAGCAGGAGGAGGACCAGGCTCTGCAGGAGGAGGAGGTAAAATCAGCAGGGGTTACTTTCGGTTTGTTAAACATGGACAAATATTAACAGCTTGGAAATTTGAGAAAAAGGGTGAATATTAAAACTTTCTGACATGAGTCCATAATGGCTAACGTTGTTTTGATTCGTCCTCCAGGTTACTTTCAGGGCTTCAACACCTACAACTATGGTGGAGGAGGAGCAGGAGGAGGAGGTTTTTCTACAGGATACTCAGCTGGGCTGGGAGGAGGAGGCGGAGGCATCAAACATGGTGAGATTAAGAACTTTCACTCGGTGCCAAGATCAGATTTTTTGGTCAGATCACATTTATTTGCTTGGCTGTTCACACTGCTTTTTTAAATGTGACCTGTATTAAACTCCTTTGGGAATCCACATAGGACATCTCAAATTAGATTTTAAAAGATCCGATTCCATGTGACTTGTGCTGTTCACACTGTCATAGAAAAGTCAGATCTGAGACACATTAGGAGCAAAATAATCAAATTCAGATCGCTTTTTGCTGCAGTGTGAACGGCGGGCAGGGATGAGCTCTAGCCTTAACAGGCTTCTTGCCCGGCGTTCACACTGCAGCAAAAGCTGCTTATTTCTCTACCTGGTTAAGAAGTACCCAACAACGCCAGCGTTTAAGAAATAGTAAGCTGATGAAAGTGAGTTTTAACAAGCAATTTAAAAGAGGACACTGAGTTTGCCTGTCTGACATCTCCAGGCAGGAAGTTCCACAACTGTGGGGCCCGGACTGCAAAGACTCGGTCGCCTTTCGGGCCCCATTGGTGTTACCTGTCATTAATCTCCGTGATGAGTGATAGACAGAGACAAGATGTTTCAGGGATGTGCACATCCCTTAAACATGCTTAATGTCATCTATACATAATGTCACCATACACTCAGACTGACATAGAAACTGCCTTCGCAACCCTTTTCCAACAAAACATAGGAAATATTGCTCTGTTTTTTTGCCTGAGTCAGCCTATAAATGTATTAATATGGGAGTCGATTGTTCGTTTTTCATCAAATAAAATGAGAAAAATCTTAACCATGTTATTCATGATTAAGTTTTGTCTTAATATGTATTATATGTAAGTCTTAATTTTGTATTAATATTGTTTTAATGTTGTGTTTAAGCCTCTCGGGGCGACACAGCAGACGACAACAGTGACGACAGCAACCCAGACGATGACTCGAGGTCAGGAGCTGCTCTGAGACTTTCAGCCCAGACAGGAGGCCTGGAGGTGCGGGAGAGGACTGAGGAGGGAGGGGTCAGTGTGGAGCCACAGCCGGACAGAGGTAGGCAACAACTCCTGCAATCATCACACACCATATTTATGACACTTAACAGATTCTTAGACTTGAATAGAATCCAGAAGATCATCCAATAGAAAGGCAAACATTTTGATTATTCTCAAAAAAATTTAATTTCTTTTTTTTAGTTAGTCATGTAGTGGACTTATAGTTTAGTGTGCGCATTGAGAAAATGTACATTATACTGTATAGTCAGAGCAGAAATTAAATAAATCTGGAATTTACAGAAGCTCTAAGATGACATATTTTATCATTACTCTGTTTTCAAGTGACAACACGTACATTTCAGTGATGTTCTCTTGATCTCGACTTATTGATGCCGTTACCTCAGGGTATCACGGGAGTAAAATAAAATGTGTGGATGCATGTCCTTCATGGGCTTCGTTAGAAATTGTCTTCCACTCATAAATGGAAATTGAAAGGGCAACAGGCTGGTTGTGACATTGAGCAGTATTTAAATTTCAGTTTCCTTGAACACTTTTAACAGATTTCATGTATTTAAATTAAAAATATGCTTCATATCAGCAACATATACTGATGACTGTTGAAAGAAAATCGAGGAATATTGGAAAAAAAGTGTAACTTCTAGGAATATTATCATGAAATAGCACAGTTTAACAAAACCTTTAAACATTTAGAGAATATGTTTTTTATGTAGGATGATTTTCTTTCTGTTAAAGATTTTTTTCAAATGTGTATTCTTATTACAGATGAGCGGTTGTTTGAAGAGACCAGCAGACAGCTGCAGGCTCTCTTTCAGTACTCGGTTACAGGAGATTCAGCGTACTTGCTGGCTGCACAGCGCCCCCTGATGGACACACAGGACGAGGATGGAGACACGTCAGTAAACGGCATACCCACATGTTAAACTTTAGCACCAGGAGTTTTATAAAAAACTCTTTTCTTCTTGCCTTCCAGTCTTTTCTGTGTGAAAACTTCACAACTGAAATCTGAATAAAAAATTATATTGAGCCTTTCTTTTATTTCTCCTCTCAGTGGGCTCCATCTGGCAGTTCTCCACAGTCAGCAGGAGGCACTGAAGAGTCTGACGCAGGTCGTCTCTGCTTTGCCTGGAGAGGAGGTGCTCAACATGAGGAACCACCTTTACCAGGTACTAAACAACAAAAAAATTTGGCTGATGAAGAAGAAAACTCATTCAGGAAGGTTTTTAGCTGCAAATAGACTCCTTTAAAGATCCCATATTATGCCCTTTTTGGGGTTCGTATATTTAATCTATGTACCTACTTTTGTACGTTCACAATAGCTAAAGTCTGAAAAAAGTGTCTGTTTTCATGTACTGCTCCTCCTTGCTCCCTCTCCGCTCTGAGTCCGCCAGCTGCACTCTGTTGAGCCCACACCGTTAGACCCCACGTGGGCCAAGTCTGCTCTGATTGGTCTGCCGATCCGCTCTGTCGTTATTGGTCAGTTGCTCAGCACGCTTCTCGGAAATTTCAACATGAGCTGCTGGGCTTGCCACAACGAGCCAATGGGCTTAGATCAGTGATCTCACACTGACAATGACGTCGGACTGACAAATTTTTATCGAGGGGGGCTAGAACCGAGCGTTACATGCAGCTAATGCTACAGCTAACAGGAGGACGTAGGAGAAGCCGCGTTTCCGCGGACTTTGAATTTTTGCACATAGATGTGCCTAAACATGCACAGGACACTTGGAAAACACACTAAAGGGCATATAAAACCAGAAAAAGCATAATATGGGACCTTTAAAGAAGGGAAACTTAGGGAGCAAATGCAGAAACTTTGAAGTTAAGATTAAAGGTGAGGAAGCTCCTGTCGAGCAAATTCTACAGTTAGAGTACATGCTTCAGCTGAAACAGAACGGCGGTAGATGGTCCATCAGAGAAATCCTGGTACTGATCCAAGCTAACCGGTCATCAAAATGGGACCTGGTCAGCCTTAAGTAGCTGGAAGTAACAGGAAAGTTCATCCAGACACAGTCCAGAGGATGATATGAACCCAAACAAACAAAAAAACTGCATCGCTTTTGTTAAAGCTAAAGGAGAGAATTCTTGCTGGTGAGGTGGCAGGGGCAAGTACATTTACTAGTTAGGGATTCAAGTGCAAAAAGTTCTGTTTTTAGGGTAGATAAAGATTTTTATTATGGTTTAAAGAGAAACAAAAAAGAGTTGAGGCTGAAATCATTTACCAAAAACCAAAGTAGATGAGTTCAAGCTGTGTGTCTGTAAGCCTGTAACCTCTATCTCCGTGTATCCCAGACTCCTTTGCACCTGGCTGTGATCACCCAGCAGAGGGAGGCGGTGGAAGCACTGCTATTGGCCGGCGCCGACCCAACTCTGACAGATCGTCAT
This sequence comes from Labrus mixtus, assembly GCF_963584025.1. Classification (NCBI taxonomy): domain Eukaryota; kingdom Metazoa; phylum Chordata; class Actinopteri; order Labriformes; family Labridae; genus Labrus; species Labrus mixtus. The sequence goes on from NC_083621.1 coordinate 19,491,617, forward strand.
GGCAACACGGTTCTCCACCTGGCGTCCCAGCTGGAGGACGGAGGGGTGGTTCGTTTTTTACTCCAACATCGAGAGCTGAGAGGACTGCTGGAACACACCAACACAGCAGGTACACACACACACACACACACACACGCGCACACACAAAGACAGCAACACACACAGTTGCTGAATGTTTAACCTGTCTCTGTCTGTTTTCATTGTTACAGGTCTGTGTGCGATCCACCTGGCCGTTCTTTCCAATCAGCTCTCTTCTCTTAGGGAGCTGCTAGAGGGCGGGGCTAACGCCGAGGCTCAGGAGCGTAGTTGTGGACGGACCGCCCTACACCTTGCCACGGAGGCTGAGAATGTGTCTTTGGCCGGCTGCCTACTGCTGGAGGTCAGACAAGGACCAATCAGAGCTCAGAGTGGATACCTTTAACTTACCTGCAACTGTTTAATGTAGGTCAGGTTCGGCTTGTACCCAAAAAGATCTAATGGTGTGTTTATTGTCCTCAGGGTAACGCCAAGGTGGACTGCTGCACCTTTAATGGCTCCACCCCTCTACACATTGCTGCTGGGCGGAGCTCCGTCAAGCTAACAGCTCTCCTGATGGCTGCAGGTACAAGGATCTTCTTCTTCTCTTTATTAGAACAGAGCTGGACTCAGGATGTAGTCAGCTTAGCTTAACATAAGCACTGGAGACGAGGTGAATTATTGAGCTTCAGAGGACTTGAACAAAAGAGCTATACCTACTAGAGTTGTCAGAATATCCAGAATTTTTCCACTTGGATATGATTCAAGTTAAAATCACACAACATCAATCCGTGTTTAATACCACTCAGCACTACAATTCAGCAAGTGCTCTCTCTCTCTCTCTCTCTCTCTCGCACTCTCTCTCTCTCTCTCTCTCTCTCACATCAGCTTTTGATTAAAATATGACGGAAGAACATAAGTTTTGTTTAAAGCTTCAGTATTATTTGATACAACTAAAATAACAGCATCCTTTCTATTAGTATCAAAGAATCAAACATTTTGTCATCTTTAATTCCTCCTGTTTCCCCCCGTGTCCAGTTTTGATGCTAAGCTAACTCCAGCCACGGATAGAAATGTAAAGCTACTTTTCGAACTGCTACATTTTATTTTAATCTTTTAATCCAACTTTTAAGTTAATATTTGTAGAATCAATCTTTCACCTGCTTCCACAACATCATGATCATTAATTGATGATTTCATATTTGAGCTTTCATTCTATGATTTTTATCAGAAAGTTAATGCTCCATAATGTTGAATTTTATTTCTAATAGAAGTTTTCTGTGACATTCACAAAGAGTTAATATTTGTGTTTCAGGAGCAGACCCTCTCAGGGAGAACTTTGAGCCGCTGTTCTTCAGGGAGGAGGACTGCTGTGAGGAGGAAATGGAGAAGGAGGGTGAAGATGAAGATGAAGGCTACATCCCAGGAACCACTCCGCTCAACATGACTGCCAACACACAGGTACAGCAGCCAACGCGAGCTGCAGCTGCAGAGTTTCTGGGTTCAGTAGTGCACATTTGAGAAGTTTAGTCTCAATGATTTAATTGTAAAAACAATATTAAATTTCCCTTTAGACCACTAGGTGACACACAACTGGGATAACCCCAGCCTGACTTTGCTTATTTTACATCATCAGTTCATTGAAAACCTGCTGTGTCTATTTGTTGATTTGTGTGTGTACAGGTGTTGGAGCTTCTGAACGGTAAAGAATACAAACCGAAAACTCTTCAGAGAGACTTTGACCCTCCTCAAGGTGAGTTAACTAAATCATATTCAATTACACAGTAAGGTTTGACAAGGCAGGGTGCATAGAAACAGTTTGTAACAGTGTAAGCTGAGATGCACACAACTCCATTTAATGTGCTTTTGAACCTGCTTCTGTTTTTACACATTTTATGGTCTAAGGCCTCTTTCACACATGCCCTCCTAAAAATGTTGACATTTAAAAGGACAACAAGAAAATGTTGTACAAAACAGAAGAGTGCTACATGTATGTGAATATAAAGCAGCTTCAATCAACTTGCATAATAGTATGCTCACTGGTCATTTTGTTTTTGTGTGTACAGGCGACATGTCGAGTCTGGACGTGGAGGTGAAGCTGGAAGTGTGTCGCTCTCTAGAGAGTGAAGGATGTTGGGAGAATCTGGCTCACAGTCTAGGTCTCGGGATCCTGAACACAGCCTTCAGACTGAGTCCCTCCCCGGCAAAAACACTGCTGGACAGCTACGAGGTGCACACACACACACACACACACACACACACACACACTCATGTTTTCTGAGCTGTCTGCTGTGATTGGAGGAGCTGATATATATTTTTTTTCCTCCTGCAGGTTTCAGGTGGGACAGTACAGGACCTGCTGGCTGGTCTGAGGTCAGTCGGGGAGAGCCGATCTCTGAGCATCCTGGAGGAGGCGCTGGGTCACCATGACGACCAGGAGGCGGCCGGGGCTCTGAGCGTTCAGGTTCAGGAACTGAAGGTGGACGTTCGGATCGACAGCGGGGTTTGTGACAGTGGGGTGGAGCTCTCTACAGCGTGATGACATAATCTGTCCATATCCAGCTTGGTATCCATTTAAACACCGGTCATCCATCATGCAACCATCATCCATCCATTCATCAATGTCTCCAGGCTGAGCCGTGGTCACTCCTCCACTTTCTGTAGGATTTCAGGGCTAAAAAAACATTTTAACCTGTTTTTAATTAATAATGTCAAAGTTTGTCTTTTTTTTTTTTTTTTAACTCATTGTGTAGAAAACATGTTTTTGCGTGAAAACTAAACGGGAGAATTTAAGGAGGAACGCTCCTGAAATCCTTTCCGATCAGGTTGTTCACACATGCACCTCACAGCGGGAGACTATCCCTGTTGGACAGAAGGGGTGGGGCAGGGGGGGCTTCTGAGGCAAGACATAACATAAGCAACAGTCCGCTAGACAAAGCTGTAATAAGAATGTTTTCCTTTCATCAATGCTGCGTGTAGTTTGACAGGATCACAGTATCAACAAAAGAGCGGACTAGAACAAACTGGCGAACAGAAAACATAATGCAGCAGTTTAATTATCCCTCCCACTTACTGGTGAATTCTCATGATTATATCCTGCTGTGTTCTCACATCAGCTCAATCAGACTTTCTGCGGAAAAAAATACCAGGCGGCTGGCAGGAGAAGCTATGGATGAAATCCAAGCGAAAAATGTGTCTGTTTGTGTTGACATATGTAGCTCATACCGAAAACTTCAAGAGGCTATCAGAAATTCTGTGCAAGTGTAAAAGGACCATTAGAAGAAACTTATCCCACACTACACTCCAACAGTTCAACCAAAGATTGTAAATTCAAAGTTTTGATTCACACTCAAGACAATCAAATTATTTTAAAGCAACATTGTGTAACTACAACTGTTTCTAAGTCTACCAAGAGACCAGGAACTTTTGTGTTTCTATAACAGGGTCTACATTTTGAGACAACTTTCAACCCCTGCTCTGGGATAACGTTTGTCACAATACCAGATCTTTAAACTTAAATGTGGCTCTACTGAAAATCAAACAATATTGATAACTTCTTCAATGGAGGGGGCGACTGTGGCTCAGTGGTCGAGTCAGTCGTCTCTCAAAACGAGAAGGTCACGAATTCCAGCTTCTGCAGGAAGCCCATTTTGAAGTGTCCTGTGGCAAGACATTCAACCTCAAATTGCAGCAGTGTGAATGTGTATAAATTGTTAGTACTGATGGACACTTTACATAGCAGTCAGTGTGTGAATGTGGTGTGAATAGGTACCGGTAAGTGCGGTGTAAAAGGCGCTCTGAGGAGTCAGAAGACTAGAAAAGCGCTATACAAGCTCAAGTCCATTTACCATTTAGAAAAAATGGACTGATGGTAAATTCCAGGAACTTTTAAGCATTTCTGCTGAAGAATAGACAATCTGACCCGCATTGATGAGTTTTAAGTGTATAAATTGTCATCAGTTTTGTAAAGTTTCATGCAAAAATTTAGCTTTTCCATTAATTTGCAAACTTGTTTGCCTGATTAACATAATCTTGTCAGGGTTTTTTTAGCTGATGTTACATTTCCTTCAAAAAGTTCCTGGGACTAAAAAGTCCTTGTTCATTAGGCTGCACTCCTGGAACCCTTCTACAATCATCATCTTCCACTGTCTGATATACAATATATGCCTCTGGGAACGCATGTTGATTTAGCCGTAAATTAGTGTGGAACAACTTCCAGGCAAGACCTCCTTTACCTTGCAGCCTTCACATCTGTATCGTAAACGCCATCAATTCTTTGTATCATCCCAGGGTAGTGCTCGTTCATCTGTTGAGTCTCAGTTCAACAGCAGAATATAATATACATTTTGTTCAATGTTTGATGCAGAGCAGATAAATCATCAGAATACCACTGATGGGAGCTGATAATGTCCCACCTGTTTTTTGCTGTCCACACAGACTGTTTCTCCTGTATACACCAAAGCCTGCTAATAAGTAATGGGTACAGCTTTGACTACAAATGTACAGAAACCAGAGCACTTCACATGCTGACAATCCAGACCCCTGTGTAAAGATTCTTAATCTGTGTGTAGAATATGTAAATACAGATTAATTTGGCTGAAATGCACCACAAAACCTTTTCTGCATCCCCTGGAGCTTGGAAGAATTGTGGAACGATTATACAGATATGGCTTTTAAGGCATCTTCTCTGTTAAAGAAAGAAGAAAGTTGTGAGTAAGGTGCTGGACAAAATGAATATCTAACTGGATTTTACTTGTTTGTTAGTATTTTTTTCTCTCAAGCTACAATCACAAAACATAACTATACATAATGTTGCTTTAAACAAATTACACCGCTCAAACATCGAACTTCAGTTTGGCACCACCTCTGAGAACAAATCACCGGTAGAAAAAAAGGGGGGTTTGGATGTTATTTTATTGATCGGTGGATCAGTTTGAATGTTTTTGTCTGTCGCAGACGTTCAATGTTTGCAGGGGAAAGGTGCTATTAATAAGGAATGATTGTAAAAGAGGCTGATACGCCCTTGAGGATTGTTTCCCATCAGTCTAAATGCAATGCCCACGTCTGTTTAAACATAATCATTTGGAAATGGTATTATTGTGTTATGACTAAGAATGTGAAACTGTCATTTTAAATTGTGCATGTTTATTTTTTATTTGTTTAGCGTTTTTCTAATTTTAAAGGGCCATTATTTTCTATGTCACTCCTCTGAAAACTTTTTAATTTTGACAGTCAGATGATCTTATTGAACTTGATTTAAAACGTTTCTGTCTTCCTCTAAGTCGGGTAACATGAAGCCTAGGTTCATATAAAAATAATTACGTGAGGCATTGTGGGAAAAAAGTCCAATGTAACTGCAAAGCCTCTGTGTTTGTCCAAAAGATGATATTTATATCTTTGCCCTGCACTGTACAGTTCAACACCAGATTTCCAATGGCTCCATTGTTGTTTTTTAAATAAAGTGCTTTTTATATTTAACATCTTGTTGTTTGTGTTCTCATTTTTTCTCTTTCTGTTTGAGCCAGAGGAAATTAAGTAAATCATTTATTATTCAGAGTTTTTATTGCAGAAAAATATGTTTTCTAAGTATTCCAGATTTTCAGGATTGCAAGTAAATGTAATCTCTTTAAAGGCGTTTTAACCACCTTAAAGGTTTATTGAGATTTTTCCTATACATTTCTAGGTAGTAACTTGTTCAAGGTTTTTGCTGAGAAACGTCAACTTTGTTCTGGTAAATTCATAATCTCTCAAAATATTCAGAATTTACATTTTAAAAATCACATCTTTATACTTAAAACTGTATTTTCATAAAAATATGACAATTTTCTTTGAGAATTAGACAAGTCATAATACAAGATGTAAAAGATTCAAACATATCTAAATATTGGAAATTTAAATTTCAAAAGCAACTTATGAGCTAAATTTGCAATTTTACTCTACAAATATGAGAAAAAAATGTATAGATTTTTATGAAAGAGTTGTGATATTGCCATATTTAAAATAGATAAACCTTCTGTAGGTTATGTAGAAGGCGAAGGTTAGAAAAAAAATTGCTTTATTTACTTTTTTGTTAAAAAATTGCATCATTACTCTCGTTAAATAAATACATATTTATTTCTTAATTTCAAAATGTATCCTGCAAAATAACTTTACCCTTTTTAATATTTTTTCACAGTGGAACTACAAGTCGGTCGTGTTTCCTGCCACCATGTTGTTTTTGGGTGTTCTGCGGTGCTTTGAAATCGAATCGGAGTGAGACGTCCTGCTCCCGGTCCTCTGACAGCTGCTCTGTGTGAAACGGGAAGACATTTTGAGCCGTTGCGGTCGGTCCGGTCCGTTAGTCGTGTGTCAGCCTGAAGTCCGGGCTGACTTGCTGAGAAGTTAGCCTCCACATTGAGCTACAATCGAAGAAAAGACGAGATTTTAAAGAAGTTTAACCGGCGTATGTGCTCGCACAGCTATCTACCTTAACGCATCGAGCTGAACTACAAAAGCTAGCAAAGTCCTAGATGCTAGTTAGTTAGCGTCACCTAGCTGGCCTGCCCTCCTCCTCTTCCTCCTCCTCCTCCTCCTTCTCCTCCTCCTCGACAGCCGGTCCCGTCACGCCGACACAATGGCTTTAAAACGAATCAGCAAGGTAATTAACTATAATCTCTAAACATCTAATGACGACAGAAGTCTAAAGGTTTGTTGTTTATAGCTGATGTTTGTTAGCCATATCCTGACAGCTAGCGGCGTTAGCTTGTGAACCAGCTGCTTTGAGTGACACAACAATTGACTAAAAAAACCGTTAAAATTCCGCTGAGAGGTGCTGTACAGTTTCAGTTTTGGTTTAAATGTAATATGTGTGTTCCCTGTTAATGGCTGGTTTCTGTGTTTCTGTGTTCCCCCCTCCTCTCCCGTGTAGGGTCTGCACAATAAAACAATGGCTCAGTTTAGCTTTAGCCTGGTTGTCAAACAGGCCTTTAAACTGAAGTGTTGTGTACTTTCCTTCTGACCCTTTGAGATTTAAATAACTGTGATAGCTGCAGTTTGTTTACCAACACAGACTTGTATTCAGTCCATGTTCAAGTTTTATGTTTTCACTTCACTCTCAGCTATTTTTATCCTGAACTTTCTTCCAAGTTCACCCTGATTAACTTTGATTTTCACCACATACTTCAGGTTTATTAGGTGTGATTTTTACTCTGGTGTCACTGACAGGATTTGCATCAAAATCAAATCAATACAGCCAGACACCGCACTCTGCTGAATAGTTTTTGTTAAACAGTTAAAGATACACATTTGGGAAGTAAATTGTGTCCTGATAATATCTGTCTCTCCATACTGTAATCTGTTCTGCACATGTTAAATTTACTAATTATCCCTGCACTCATGTTCACTTCATTTGGCTGTCTACTCACCGTTATATTGTATAGTTTCTGCTTATAATATGTCTACACTCATGCACTTTAACTTGTGTCAATACTGTCCATTTACAACTCTGTTTTTGCAAATTTATATTTAATCTTCCTATTTAAGACTAGTAATGCTTAGTTAAATCCTGGTTGTATATATTCACATTCTTAGTTTTTATATTTTTAGTGCTTATTTACTTTGTATTTAATATTATATTGTGTTTAGATTTGCTAACATTGTGTTTTTTACTCATATTGTGTGTTGGATAACCTGCTGCTGTAACGCCACAATTTCCCAGTTTGGGATCAATGAAGTAATTCTATTCTATTCTATTCTATTACACAAGCTGTTGTCTAAAACAAAGTAGGGTTGTCACTTGCCACATACCAGAAGTTTAAAATTTAATATGACGCAAGTAAAATCTAGCGAGATCAATACGAGACTTTATTTATATATCACCTTTCATACAAATTAAATTGCAGTTCAAAGTGCTTAACAAGAGTGCAGAAAAGTTGTTGACAAAAAGTAGTTTATAAAATCATTGAGAGACTAATGCACACCAATAAGAATTAAAAAAAATATGTATAAAAATAAAATAAAATACAATACGACACATAAAAGCAACAAGATATTAAAATAAATACATGAGAGGAAAATATTTAAAATTGTCGCAGGATAAAAAAGACAATACAGTAATGTTAAGATTTGAATTGATATAAAACACTATATAAATCAATACAGCCAGACACCGCACTCTGCTGAATAGTTTTTGTTAAACAGTTAAAGAGACACATTTGGGAAGTAAATTGTGTCCTTACACAAGCTGTTGTTTAAAACAAAGTAGGGTTGTCACTTGCCACATACCAGAAGTTTAAAATGTAATATGACGCAAGTGAAACCTAACGAGAACAACAAAAATAAGTCCTATACATGATACTGGGTCATTTATTGTTTTCCTTTTTTGTTTTCAATGACTGAATTGCACACAAAAAACAATGTTTTTATGCAATTTCGACATATGCAGGAGTTTACCTGCAGAGCAGTTAACCGATCCATAAGAACAGATATCGATATCGTTTCTTAAAAGCTTCAGCCCTATAATAACAGAGATTGTATTGTTTTAATACACCTGATATAAACAAGTATTGAATATTTTGACAAAATTAAATCAGAGTTTAACTAATATTTTAAATTGTATTAGATCTAAAAGTAGACAACCACAACTATGAATCTTATCAAAACAATTTAATCGTTTATATTTAGCTTACTATGTAGTGTTCTTTTTTAGGGGTTTGCAGTAAGGCTGTCGACATTTAATTACTTTTTGTTATTAGGTGTTTTTTTAATATGATACAATCTCTGTTACCTTAATTATCAATAGTATTGAGAAGTATTATAAAAAAAGTACTTCAGCTCGCATATTTTGATCATTTAAAACAAGAAATTGCCCCATATTTGGTGCCCAAGACTTCTATTTTTGTTGACATTGTATCAAAATGGTTATCAATATTGTTTAAATCTTACTTGAATCATAGGAAGTTTAAAAATCTGGTACCGTTACAACTGTAGTTGGTTGATAGCAAAAACTAACGTAAGGAAAGGAACACAGAACGAGTTGTTAAATCTGCAACAAGAAACTGACAGCAAAGTCTATAGGTTTAAAGAACAGCTCAATGATGTGTTTATATTTTTTGAGTCGTCGGGATTACATTTCCAAAAAGTACGTTTACAGAATCATCACAGGAATATGTTTCTTGCCAATAGAGTTAGTGTTAAATACAGTATTAAGAATACATGCGTTTAAAAATAATAATAATAAAAGAGCTGTACAGTTTTTGCATGACTGCAAGATTTTACCCAGAGAAATTGCAAAAATATGTAGTTTCCTTATTGATAATTTGCCAGTGTTCCAGTTTGCAGAACCATTATAGAACCATAAGAGGCTTTTTGTCAGATTTTGTTCACAAAGTTCAGTGAAGTTTTGTGTTGCTAAACTCAGCCTGATGAAAGCTGCCAAGAATACTTGTATGATTTAAAAAAAAGCAAACATGAAATCAAAGAATAATAACGTTAAAGTTATATTCAGAATTTCTCAATGTTTTTAGAAATATTGCAATACAGCCAAATGCAATGTCCAGAAGCTACAGTCTTTTGATAAATGTTCTCCAGATGTAAGAAAACTTGTTCGTTTCTGACCATGTCAAATGTCACATCATCAGGATTTTGAATCATATTTTCAGTTATAGCAACAATTGTGTTGGGGAAAAAAAAAGTCCCACTAATCGTGATATTTAAATCGTATTTTCTATGAATAAGTTCAATATGATTTTCTTTCTACCCCATGCATTCTCAGTGAGTGTTGTGCAAGTTTACCCAGGCTGATGACAACTACATTTGAAGTATGTGGTCATACTAAATAATCATCAGTGAGTTGAAGTTATTAATTGGAGACAAAGTGGGGTTTGAGGTCAAATAACTCTAATGTCAAAATGAAGGTCAAACTGGCAAACCTTTTCTCAGAAGAAGTCAGAGAAGTTTACCTGTGAATGAGGTGCACAACTTCAGTTTAGTAATCTGATCCACTTTGGATCTATGACCAAACAGAGACTTTCAACATCTTTTTTTTTTTATTTTTTTAAATGTACCCAGACAGCAGTTTGATACCCAAAGTAGACAGGTTTTAAATTGACGAGCCAAAACTACATTACAAAACCTTTTTACTCACTGCTTCACTTACACTGTGGTAAAAACTCAGGTAAATTTAAATTCATTTTTTTATTTACACGACAAAACTAATGTATAAATAGGAATAAAAACAGTTATTTCAGGTTGAAAAGATGAACAAGTAGATTTCAGTTTACCTTGTAGTGTGTCAATTGTAACTTAAAATAATATTTTGTTAAATGTCACCAATAATATGGGTATTAAAACTCAGGTTAGTCTCTATCCTCTCAGCTGCTTCTGTCACAGTCACTCTCTGAATTCCTGCCCGTTTTCTCGCCTCCTAAACTCAGCCAAACCTGAAAGATGAGCCGTTCAGAGCCTGTATGTCACATACCAACACACAAACACACAGACACACACTCAGGCCCAGTGTCGCTGCAGGGAGACCTGCAAGGCCTGAAACACAAACCTGTCGTTCTATAAGCAGCACTGCTATATCCCGATCTCTCTAACTCTGCTGTCCAGAGTAAAAATAGATCTTTTGCTTACACATCAGTACTGACCGTGTGTCTCAGTCTGTTTCTTGTGCTGCGTTCAAGTCTCAGCTACACAAAGGCTGGCCTTCAAAATAAAATGTCGGTCTTTGGACTATTTATTTGGACTAATGGAGAGCCCTGGTTTCATTAATTAAATGATTGATATGTCTTTTTAATATTTTTCCACAAAACAAATAAATATATAATGTAAAAAAAGGCAAACGTAAGGCCTCAAATTTATACATGCAGTCCAAAACGCATACATGCAGTTTACTGTAAGAAACAGAAGAAAGAGCGAATCCAAACCAGCAGAAACACCTTAGAATTAAAAAAAATCCTTGATTAATAAGTGACATGAATGCCATAAAACAGAAAGAGAATTCCTGATTCCTGGCAACTTGTGATGTGCAGTTTTTGCTTTGTTTTGAATTTTTAACAGACCAGTATCATTGATTTGCTATTCATTGTTAAAACATTTTTGATGTTAACAGTTGATGCAAAAAAAAGAAGTCATTTTTAATAGTAAAGAAAGATAAAACTATTTATTTATCTATATTTAGCCCTTTGTTTTGTAAGTGACTCAACTGATGAATTTATACTCAAAATAATGTGCGATTGTCTGTGTTCCTAAGGTCAGATATGAAATACCTTCTAAAATAAAATTGAATGCTAACCAATGTTTTAATGCACTGATGCAGTGGTGCCTGCAGGTTATATTTCATAGTATGCACAAGAACTATTCCAGAGCGTGCATGACTAATCAGACCCAAACCTTTCTTTGTACTGGGCTGTAAACATTTTAATTTCTGCTGTAAAAACAGTTATTTTTGAGTGGGGTGTGGATGTGACTTCCAGGTCTCTTTGAACCAACCTCAAGCGGACACTTGCGGAACTGCAGTCTTTTGCATTTCCGCATTGGCTTCAACAACAGAGGTTGCTGCTTGGTGACGCCCCAAGGACACCTTACTATTCATCAAAGAAATGTAGTGTTATCTCATGGAAGTTCAAAGCAAAAACACAACCAAAGAAAGAAAACAAACACATTTGTTGTTGCATGTTTGTCCCATAGGAAGGCTGGAACAAACTGTACTGGCAGAGGATGAAATAAGGGTTTTTACTGACCCCAGTATAAGATAGAATAAGGAGGTTCCTTTTAGCTGCAAATCATGTAAAGCTACAATTTAAAATTCACTACTGACAACATGGAAAGTGAAAATTAGTATAATATGGGATCTTTATAAACAACCGCCTAAATATTTGGCGCACTGACTGTAGTATTATCATTTAAGCTATTCCATAGGAACGTGAAGTAAAAGTCCGTCTCAAGCTTGAATCTAGCCTTACACATATTTTGTTTCGTCCTATTTTTGGTCACAGGTCAAAACAATGGCTAGATTTAGATTTTAAAGCCACTCTTATTTCTTAGAGTGAAATCTTTAACGTAAACAGGATTACAAGATTAAAACATTTCCCAGCAGCAGGACAAACCTGTTTTTTTTTACAAGTGAAGCAGTATAAAAGGTTAGGTCAGGTTAGCACATATATATTCCTCTTCAAGTCTTCAAGTACTCTTAAGGATTGTGTCTGAGCTGATCTGATAGAGACAAAGTCTTTATTTAAAGTTTGATTCAGAGCCTGCCAACGTGAAACCTGACAACACTGACCTCCTCGGTTAGTGGGTCGACTATTTTCAAGTTCTGACATGTTGGATAAAAACTGCATCATACATACAGACGGCACAAAGGTCAGAGAGAGACATGGCCTTTTTTTTTTTTAAATAAAAGTACAACATCCACAACAAGAGGTCAGTCAGATTTATATGTATTTATTTATGTTGAACTGGTCAGAAGTTATCTCAGCTCTAGACTTCTCTGTCTGCATATTTCAGCTCTTGTTGCTCGACTTTTATGTTGTTGCATAAACTACTTCTGCAAAATCCTCTCACTTCCACTTCTACTTTGTTTTGTCCCTCATTCACTGGCTCAAACAGAACTTCTTTATGTCTTCATCCTCTTCATCTTTCACATGTATGTTGTGTTTGTATCATATCAGATTTATTGGTCCTGCCGTGATCATGAGGGTGACAAATGTGGGACTGTTTGTGTCCTACATGTTGTCATCCACTTAATCTCAAGTCAACACAACAAAAAGTTAACCCCCTGTGTGATCAGTCAGTCCTTTGATACCTCTCATACCCTGGTCGATCCAGTTTAAAGACGGTTCAAAAAGAGAGTTGGACTTGTTTTTTATAGTCATTGTATAACCTAAAAAACCTACAAAAACTGGATTTCAATATAAATGTATGGTATATTTTGAATATTTTCACCACTGCACGTTGCTTAAAGGAAGCTTTTCCTTTCGCACTGTATTTTTTTTTACCAAACAACTTCTGAATTCCTACCAAGACTTTCAACATTTTCAATATTTCACATACTTTTCTACACCACATGTTTTAAAGCTTGAAAATCTTGGTTATTTTATTGACCAGTGATGAACAGACAGCAGCTAAGGCGTTTTGACGGATTGAACATGTGTTGGCCACGTGTGATCTCGATAGTATCTGCATGATGGTCTTTTATTCAGCTGGACTGGATTTTCTTGATGTTCTTCATATTGAAATAATAAAACCTGTGAATTTCATCTGTAAAAAACCAACAACACACCAACATGATATTATCTATCGTTTGTGTTTTAACATAGGACACTAGCATCACATTTTCTAGTACCATACATATTTTATTATTAATTTAGTTGAGTTGCTTTGTTACAGCTTAAACAAAAATACCAGTCATATTTTTTCATGGTCTAAGTATGGTCCAGTTTGGTCATTGAGGAAATCCCTTGTCAAATGTTTTATGCCCCCTTCTTTCACAAACCATAGAAAACCCCAAAAGTTTCAGCTATTTTGACTTGCAGTTCTATTGTTGTTCTCACAGGACACTGACAACAGCATGACTGCTGAAAAGAAATGTTGTTTAGAGGAAATACTGCATAGATTCAATACTATTTTTGCTAATTTAAAGTTCTCGTTCTCTATTGAAACTCTGTAATCTAATCCCAAAACTAAGTAATTGGCCCTGCATTTTGGTTAGTCTTGCCAACTCTATCCATAAATATGCACCTTGACTGAAAACTGAGGTTAGTGAAAGCTTCACTGTCTTCAAAACTTTAACAGGTGTTTGTGATAGTAGTCGGTGATGATTTTTTCCCTTTCTACAGTCAGATAGTTCAGTTAGTTCAGAGCTGTTGAAGGAAGTAGCTAAGTGTGTCACAAACAGGAAACAGACCATCTGAACAAAATGCAAAACACACAACCACAGCTGACACACCTGACGCGCATCACAAATGATTTGTATAAACACAAAAAAACCTCCAGACAGGAAAAGACTGATGAAAATGATTCAAATAATCAAAAAGTTGTGATGTAACTTCTTATTTCCCTTACTACTTGGAATTCAACCTTTTTGAAGGGGATGCTGATCAGAACACATACATTGTTTTTAATTTCCTTTCATAAATTTTCATATGTTTTCTAATTGTGAGTCCTCTTTGTCTTCTTCCTGTGTTTTCAGGAATTAACCGATCTGTCCAGAGATCCTCCTGCTCAGTGCTCTGCCGGGCCCGTCGGTGAAGACAGTAAGATGAGTTATTTAAACCACCAATATAAACAAAGACATGACCACACTGTCACCTTGTCTGTCTGTTTATTCAGACCTGACAAAGACTAAGTATGATTTATTAACAACCTGTTTTTTTATTATTATTATTATTATTATTTTTCAGTGTTTCATTGGCAAGCTACTATTATGGGGCCGGTAAGTATCCAACTGCTCTTACATTGATGTTTCTGAAGAATAAATACACTATGACATATTCAGAAAACAAATCCAACCAGAGAGGAAACAGCATGGGAATTCCATTTATAACTGTAATGGCAAATTATTCTGCTTGTCTGTAGTGTATATCACAGTAAGAATCTCAACGACACGTACCTGAGTTTTATTCTGATTATCACAAAAATCACACCAAATTCCCATCACCATGATCCTAACAAACATAGCTTTTCACACTGGGCCTGAGTGAACCTTGGATCACAGAGATCAGTGTTTCCCACAGGATCTACATTTAAATATATCACATACAGTATGGTGAAAATATTCGATACTTTGATACTTTAAAATACCACATGTTTTAAAACGATACAATATCCTTTAGTTTTATGTTCGATAGTACATAATCAGTTGTATTTTCAACCTAAAGAGAGAGAGAGAACTAAATAGAGTCACTGCAACCTAAGTAATAAACATGAAATAGAATGATCACCTTTCTAGCATGTCTCAACACCTATTACAAACACTCTAAAAAGAAGGATTCATAGCGGAGCTGTTCATTCATTAGACTGAACAGACGTACCTAATCAAGTAAATGATCATAAACTATACAGATGGCACCATGTGGCCACGAGCAGTAACATTAAACAAAAGCAGCTTTCTTAGGAAGTTACATTTCAAAGAAGCTAATTGAAACCATCATTTGAGTCTCCTCTTGTTCTAAAACAGTTATGACATTTCATCTGTAGTCATGAGTGTAAATAAAAGTACATTTCTAACCCGTGTCCTCTCTGTGTGTTACCTGCAGCCTGACAGTCCCTATCAGGGCGGAGTTTTTTTCCTGACTATACATTTCCCTACAGATTATCCCTTCAAACCACCCAAGGTCAGTACTCGTAACATCTCCTGAACAGAGTACTTTTAACCTAAATGTTGTTTGTATTTATTTCAAGTTTAAACAATTTTATCTTGTGTTTGACTATTTCACTGTCATCTTTTAAGAAATTAATAAAGATAGTTCTATAATTTTATCTTACACACAGATCTTTTCACTTCATTATTGCTTTTTTTTGCTTTTCTAATTCGCTTTAGTTATTCTTAGATTGTTCTTCTTTTTTCCTCTCGTTGCTGTTTTTAGTTTTTAGTTCCCCTCCTCTCCGTTATGTTTTTCATTTTAGTGTCCTCTTGGCTTTTCTTCCTGTCTAGTGTTCCCCACATGTTGTCCCAAACTTCTGTCAGCCGTGTTCAACTTCTAGTGTATTACCAATCCGTGATTTTTTGCTTTGTTTGTCAAAGCACTTTATAAACTCTGGCGTTTAAAGTGCTATATAAATAAGGTTATTAATATACTGTAATCTATCTAGCATGGTGACCTGATAAACTTTATTAGAATGTCTCCTATCCTCAGGTTTCAGATAGATTTAGTCTTTAAGATCATATTTAGGTGTCAGTTTGATACTAACAACTTTTTTTTATTGTTATACATTTAAACTGTTGCGCTGTTTCTGGAAATAAAGAAAGAAGCTGTAACATGTCGAGTGAACTCTGCCATAAACCAGTCGTGTTCTTGTCTTCCATCAGGTCGCCTTCACAACAAGAATTTATCACCCAAATATTAACAGTAATGGCAGCATCTGCTTGGATATATTGAGATCACAGTGGTCTCCAGCATTAACTATCTCTAAAGGTAAGAAATACACTGTGTGTGGGGTAAAGATAATTCAGAATTTAACCTCATTTAACTGCAGATGTTTGACAAAGTTCTCTTTTTAATTGTTCCATCAATATGTTCCTGAGATTGACATTAGTCTTTTGGTTTGTTTTGTACTTAAAAGGCAAATTCCAACTATTCAGTCTGATTTAAAATGTGCACTTCAATCCTCATGTTGTGTTAGACCTTTCATCATTCGCTACTGTGTTGGGTTATGTATTAAGAAATCTCATTGTCAGCTAACAACCACTAGATGGTGCTGCTGGAGAAATGATTTTATGGCTTCATTTCATCTTTCAGAAACTGAAGAAGTAAATTTATCACAGATTTTTATTAGTTACATAATCAAATGTGCAGGAATTTACACATATGTAATAAACTAAAACACTCTAAGCTGACTGATGGTAGACATAAGATTAAATCAATCAAACTTGTGAAAATACAGCTTGATATGTTGGTATGCTGTAAAAAAAAAAGAAAGAAAAAGAGTTGCTTAACAGTGGACCTTCTGTTCTCTCCACAGTCCTTTTGTCCATTTGTTCTCTGTTATGTGACCCGAACCCTGACGACCCGCTAGTGCCAGAGATCGCCCGCATCTACAAAACAGACCCCACCAAGTGAGTTCATGTTTTTAAAATATAAAAACTACAAAACCCATAAAAAATATGAATCTACTTAACAGACCCCACCAAGTGAGTTCATTATTTAAAAAACAACAACAATAGACCTCACAATGATTAGGGCCGCTGGGAAGAATTTTTTTTAGTTCTATATATTATTTCTCAGAATTCTGAGTGAAAAGTCTGAACTAACAAAAATCTTTTTTTCAGTAGCCCTTATCGTCTTCCGTAGCTATCTTAAAAATAAAAACAGAAACCTGATCTATACAGCGATTATGAAATAACAGGGATTTTTCCCTGAACCTAACAGTGCCGACTTTTTCCTTCGCCAGTGTTTGATGTTACTCAATGTTTCCCAGATTAAAAGAGGATAAAATAAAAAAACATCCTAGTTTACAGGAGGATTTATAACACTCTGGACCGTTTCTCAATATCTTATTCTTTGGGCTCTACCTTTTTTTTCTTCTCTCTCTGAATCTCCTTTTCCATATTTATTCCTCCTCAGTCTTCCGTCTGCTTCTTTAACTCCTTTTCTTCTTTTCTGCTCCTGTTTTCTTATTATTTTCCCCACCCTTCTTTGTTTCTCCTCCTCCCTCTTCTCCCTGTCCTTCATCTTCTCCTTATCTTTTCCTTCCTCCTCCTCCTCCTCCCCCTTCCTCTGATGTTTGGACACAAATCTTAAGCCTCAGATCTGTTGCAGAATTCTTGAAATTAACAAGTTTTATTTTTTAAAGTTTTTATCTGTAAAACTTGAAAGTATAAATAGCTTCACATCAGTTGTAGTAGGGGGGTTTCTAACCTGTGAACTTGTCCTGCCGGTTGGTCTCAGGTATAACAGACTAGCCAGGGAGTGGACAGAGAAATATGCCATGCTGTGAGGGTAAGAGCTCAGCTGCCTGCTGGATATTCTGTCAGCAACATGTGGATATAAAACTGAAGCACGTTGATGCAAAGCATGGCTCCAAATATGAAGTCACAGTCTGAGCTCCTGTGAAGAACTGCTGCTGTTTGATGTTGTAGTGTTTGACTAAAATGTAGAAAACCTTTTACAATCCTGACTGCTGTTCATCAACAAATAAATCACAAATACAGAGACTACTTTTGACTGTGAACATGTTTAAGAAATGTTTGAAACCAGTGATCAATGGTGAAAAAGAACCTGCACTGGGTTGCAGCAGCTCTGTGTAAGTAGAAAAGGTAGTCTAGTTTGAACATGTTTTCTTATTTAGGACGGAGTTTACGCTCTACTAACATTCAAGGTGTTGAACCAAATCTTACACTTAGCTCCTAGTAGATGTGAAGTCCTCTGAAAAAACAGTTGTCATGGTGATGGTTTTGAAGGGTGGGATAACTTGGAGGAAGAGGAGGAGCTGAGGGGTTGACCAGCTGCTTGGCGTCCGCAGTGTGTTCACCATGATAGATTACATCCTTCAGAAATGTATGAGGACTTTGATTTTACTCCTGCTTTAGTTTTCCATGAGCAGAGATCATTTCATATGTCCAATAATGAAACGCTGTTAAATGATCTTATGTTTTAGTTGACGATTTCACCGCTGGATTCAGTAGATTGTTCTGTAGTTATATTACACTAGCTGTCTGTTTGGAGACAATACAACACAAGAGTAAACACACAACAAACTCTGCATTAAGAAAAATGCTTCTCACTGTTTGGTCACATCAAGTTAAAACATCATTTCTGAAACAATATTTTAATTAGTTTGGACGTAACGCTCTACTAGTAAAGATAAACCTTACGTTTCTGAGGTAACCAAACAATGACACAACCTAAGCTACAAATGAACTAGTTTACACGTAGTGTTTGGTGTTGGCTTTACACCACAACTGATCACACAGGACAGTGAAATTCTACCCATGGACCCTACTGAAGTTCAAATAAAACATACTTGTACTTGACAGTTTTTCCATTTGATGCAATGTTGTAGCTCAGTACAATTCAGTGACACGTATTGTACTCAAACGCGTCTTCAAAGCTGGTGCTGATATATATTTTTTAATGTGATTGTGTTAATAGAGCAAAGTGAAAAATCGACGGACTGACCACAAACATCGTAAGGTTGAAAAAGAAAATGGATGTCAATGCAGTCAAAGCCAATCAACATTAAAAACATGTTGAGGGTTTAATAGAATTAAAGAACTTCCTTGGGGCAGAGGAGATCAGGGTTTGGTTTGGGGTTAAAGCTGGCAGCAGTGAAGGGATAAAGTGTGTATTTTGAACATGTCTGAGATAATTAAATCCTTAAATGATGATTGTGAAAGCTTTGTGATGTGCTTTTCAAAACTTTAATACCTTTGAATTCAGAGGCCAAAAGTCTTTGCAAGAGGTTTAGTGTGATTCAATAAAGGACCAGCAGATGGCAGTATCTGTTAAATATTCTTCGGTTATATGAACCTCTTAAAAAATTGTTGTGGTGTTATCACTCCTGCTGAATGTTAACATAGTTGTGCCTTTAAAAAAATGTTTTCAATCCGACAAATTATCCTCTGCACTAGCTGAAAATGAACTGCAAACAATCACACGGCGATTATTAAGTTTAGATTAAAAAGCCTTTATTTAGAAAGGGAGAGTTGACAGAGCACTTACAAACTGAACCTCAACACAGTGATGTTAACAAGGTGTCTGTTTCCTGATTGTGAAATGTGTGTTTTCAGCACTGAGCGTGTGTGTGTTTTCAGGCATGGCATCGTCCTGCTCTCTGTTCACCTGCTGACCCAGCTAACTCACCTCTGTGTGTGTGTTTGTCTGTGCAGGTACAACAGGACAGCTCAGGAATGGACTCAGAAATACGCCATGTGATGGTCCTCACTGCTGGAACAAACTCTTTGATTTTCTCCTCCTCCTCATCAGCCAATAACAGCAATTTGTTCATGTTTCTGTTCGTCCTCTTCCTCACCTTTAAACGCTTTTAAATTCTTTATTTGCCCTTTTCCTGCTTTCTCAAAAGATAATAAATTAAACAAAATGAGGGCCGAGGACTCTGAGCTGTGAATGTGCCAACTGAAAAAAAGAAAACAAAAAAAAAAACACACAAACCGAAGAGGACTCAGTCAGACCTGAGCGGACGGAGAACTGTTACAATAAATAATGAGAATAATTTAATGCATGTCAGTGATTGGTTCATGTGCTGCTGAGATCTGTCCAATTTTTAAAGAAATTAAAAGAAGACAGCTTTTTGGTTTTATTCAGTTTTTCTTGTTGTTTTTTTGTTTTTAGACGAGAGAGCCGTTAGTTCATCCATCATCCACACACTGTTCTCCTCTTTTTGCACTGAAGATGAAACTCAAAGCTCTCAATGGCTGATTGATCAACTAATAGCTCTGTGATGTTTTCTTTTCTCAATAAAGTTGAACAAATTGCAGTTTCCACTGTTTTTTTTCTTTTTTCTTTTTGCTTATTTGTATTTTTGTCTGCAGCTTGAGACTGAAAATAATTTTAAAAATATTTTTATATTGGTGCAATAGTGTGACAAACTGTTGACACACATGACAAACGAGACAAAAAAAACCCCAGAAAATAAAGTAATAAAGTAAACAACAACAAAATAATATAGATGTGGGAAAAAAAGGGAAGAAAAAAGAGACTAAAAATCTAAAGGTGAACACACCTGTGTGTTAGTGCTAAAGTCTTTACATGGGTGGTACTTTTACTATCTCGATACTGTTTGATACAATGGCTGAGACGGAAGAGGACAGGACGGATGAAGTTAAGAAGAGAAGAAGCAGAGTGTACATCCTTGCAGATATTTATTAAGACAGATGTGATGTAACGTTAGGCGGTACTGTTATCAGTGTCGTATCAGCTTTACAGGGGCAGAAGTCTACTGACACAATTACGTCTCAGGCTTGCATAAAATAAAATCCATCTTCTGTCAAAAGTTGTCTCTACAACCAAACCGCACACCTGTATAATATTGCTTTAAGGTGCTGCAGTAAAAAAGAAAAGTGTAAAAAGTTATAAGATTACTTATCAGTATTTCCTTTGTTATGGAGAAATTCATTTCTATCAGTTTTTTTAGAGAGTCAATTTAAAATAAACTTTCTTCAAATATACTGTAGATAAATAATCCCTCACAAATCTGATTATTTGTTAAGAGGCCCAAACTCAGTCTAATCTTCTGAAAGTTCTCACAAAATTTCATAAATAAGAAGTGAAGCCTTTAATGTTCTAAACTTGTATCCTCTCAAATATCGAACAAGGGCGACTCTAGTGCTTCCTAAAAAGAAGAAGGATTTTATAGAAAATAATGTGACATGGTATGATTTAAATGTTTATTCCATGGCTGTGTTAACCCCTTGAGGGCTAAGGCATTTCCCTCACTTTTTTAACACATTGTGTCCTGTAAAAAGGCATGTATAATAAAAATAATAATAATACATTGGACTTTAATAGCGCTTTTCTGATGCTAAACAAATAATAAAATCAGTTGAATAATAATCTCACCTGAGTAATGCACAACCATGTAATATACGTACATCTATTACAACCTTGGAAATCAGAATATGTATCCCCTGAGGATGTCAGCTGAAGTTCCACATAGTTAATACACCATAAATACAAAAGAAAAATAACAGCAAAAATATATGTTGATGTATAGCCAGAAATAAAAAGTTAAACAAGCACTATGACATTTGGACTCCTAGATTTGTTCTCCTATGTCCTCGTGATCAGGGGAAGTGTAATAAACACTGTAGGTATCACAGATCAAAAACCCAAGATATTTAATAGAGAAATTAACCAGATGATTTTTGTTTAAAGTGTTAATTGGGCCATTACTATAAGACATGAGCTTCTGCAGTGACTCAGAGGGCCGTATCACCTTTTGATATCTCCCTCTGGAAGGTGAAAGTTATTGATGCAAAGGTCAATCTACACACCACACTATAGCTGTTTTGTAAAAAAAAAAAAAAAAAACAGCACATAGCTCTGGCAAGCCGTTCAGGAAATTAATATATTGAATGAAACTTTGAATATATTGAATGGAAGTCCGTAGTGTTATTTCAGCTGACGTCTCAGTAAGAGACTAAAAGAATCCCTAAAGATGGATGCACAAAGTGAGCTCAGCAATGTTTTGTTGAACATTTTCTACTCATAAGCAGTAAAAGTGTTCATATAATTGAACTATGATCTTCAAGGTGAAGCTTTCTACATTCCAAATTATTCATATGATTTTGAGTACGACCAGCAACTTTTCAAAAAAGTTTTGATGTTCGAGAAAGTATTGGTATATTTCAGCTGATGTCATTTTGAAAAACCAGCATATTCAGCAGGGTGTCTTTTGGATAACAACAATGAAACTGGTGGATTTGGATAATTGAAATCAGCTTCAATTCCATATATTCAGACTTCATTCAATATATTCAGACTTCGTTCAATATATTCAAAGTTTCATTCAATATATTAATTTCCTAAACGGCTTGCCATACATATCAGTTGATACTAGAATAAGCTGAATTGGTTTGATTCATTCAGAACAGTTCTATCTCTTGTACTTCTGTGCTGTGACGTCGTTTAGTTAAAAATGGGAGTGACGCCGAGACATGCCATGGCACATGGAAGTGCCACTTAAGAAATGTCAATCCGCGGAAAGAAGTCTGGTTGATATGACGTGTTTCCTGTGGGAATATGTGTAAGAAGACGAAAACAGCAGAAGAAAGGTTGAAGTTGTAAACAACAACAAAAAACAACTGTACGCTATGACAGAGAAATCTACAGAACTGGAGATGACACATGAAGTAAACACTGAGCGTGGTATGGGATATATGATGGAGATTACAGATGGTGAATGTTAAATAATATGTAAGCAGATGAGAGAGAAAAACTACAAAAGGTGGTTTGTGTGTGAATCGGTTCAGTTTGAGTAATAACAGATAGTTTAGCTCATTTTAAGAAGGCCACAGAGTTACCACGGTGATCTATTATCAGTGCGAATAACTTTGAGTTGGTACTATAATAATGTAGCCTACTGTTGTGCCTGATTGATTCATCTTTTTGTTTTTATATGTTTGACTGTTCTTCCTGTCTTCTACAAACATGACCAGAGCAGCTGATTGTAACAAGAGACAGAAGACGTGAAGTGAAATCCCTCATCACTGACAGACTCAAGTTTTCAGGTATTCACGAATCACAGACATTAAAATGATTTTAGCAAACTAAAATTAGTTACCTGTAGACTGGTTTATTAATGTATTATCTTGTTGGAATCATTTCATTATTTGTAATTAATTAAAAGTCAGACAAAGAGGCTGTTACATTGTGATACTGAGGTGTAAAGGGCAGCTTTGACCACTAGATGGAGCTCTTTACCTTTAGTTAAACAATGATATCCTGTGGATTGTCTTCTACTTATTTTATCCATATTTGGTGCATACAGGTAGCTTGTTACTTTTACTTCTAACTAGCTGAGTGAAGATTGAATACAGTAGATTCTCGATTACTGAAATATTTTTTCCCACTGCATTTAACATCACACGCAGAGAAAGTCAAATTAAAATTGCTCAGTCTTTGAGAGAACAGGAGCTGCTGCGGGTCACTTTGGTGCTGTGGCAGCTTACTGTATTCAGCTGTGGTCATGATTGTGTAACTCACTCTTTTACAATCAAATCCAAACTTCTAAACTTTTAAATAATATAATATTTTCATATCAGCAAAATGCCGTGTGTAAATCATGATCATTTCATCCTGTTATTATCCTTTAAACGCACACATGATCATACATTCTACTAAGAAAAATCAGCAAATATGTAATTAAGAGTTTGGTCTGATTTAACCTTCTTTGGAAATATGTTTGATGTGAAACACAGATTTGTGGATCATTTCCATGTAATTGCATATAATTGTAATAATATCCTCATTCTTCATATAATTTACAATTCAACCATAAAAATTTGTTTAGCAGTAGTTGTGGCTTATGTATTTGGAAAGACTGAGACTGATTAGCGTTGAGTGTTTTGGCATGTTGTAGGATCTGAAGGAGTGTTAAGGGGGTTAAACGCCCCTTAAAGTGGGGTTGTGACCCCCAGCAGGAGGTCTACGCTGAGCTTTCATTCAACATGAGAGGATAAGAAGACCAATATGTTTAGTTTTTTACTCTTCTATTAAGTAGAACAGGCGGTGTTTGTGGAAGCTGATGTCTCTCCTTTTCTTTAAGATTAAGTCTAAAGGAGGGAGGAACATGATTTTATTTCCAAACAAACCTTTTAGAGACACAGAACTTAAAGTGTCTGCTTTCATTCTGACCACTTTGTCAACGCTCATAAGCAGATATCGTTATTGACAGAAAACATATCTAAATGTTTAGAAGAGGGATTCATTATTTCAGTCATTTCTCAGGTGGAAACAAAGAAATATGCAGAACATTTTCAGTCTCCTTCTGCTTAGAACAAAAGATACTGCCCGACTTTGTCCAGACAATCATTTAGAGTTTTGAGCTTTTGCTGTAGAAAATAGAGATTTTAAGACGACAGTTTGGTTTCTAGGAAGATCTAGAACGACATGCTTTTATTGTTTTTGGACATTTTTAAAGAAATAAGTCGTGCAAAAAAACATATTGAGATTTTTCCAAAGTACCTTTATTTGCTGCAGCCTTTGACTTCATGGTTTCACATGAGCTGTTGATATACTATGTTTAACCAATCTGTGAGCAAAATTCAAATAGAACCAACATTTACTGTTGCTTAACTTCATACTGCAGTTTCCTTTTCGGTTCATTCTTATATCCCTCCTCCTTTTCAGTCTTTATAACATTCGATATCTTACAGGGAGTTCAGCTTTGTCCCCTTTTTGAAAAATTTGTATAACTAAGAAACAATTAATTCTACATTCAACCTAAACAATTCTGAGTTTTAGACATTTAGAAACCATATTTTATTTATATTTTACAGTATTTCTTGTGTTAACTAATCACAGAATACATTTTCCTTCATGTTATATTAGAATAAACTCACCTGTAGAGAAGCTGTATCATGGATTTCTCTATATTTGATTTCTTATTATCACCTGAATCTGTCTCACTGTAACAGTCTCCATCCGTGGCACGGTGTACGAGCCCTGCAGTAGCAGTTTGTCTCCACTGTGTGGCGCCCTGCTCCTGCACACTGAGCGTGTTGTCTGCAGCTGTTAGCTGGTGGATTTATCCGCAGCAGCAGTGAAACAGAACAAAGTGCCATCTGTGTTTTTACACTCCACAGAGCCTGCTCTTCATCACCGAGCGCAAAATTAATAAAGTCATCGAGAAAAAACACACACACATTAAAAAGCAGGTTAATCCGGATTAAGAGCCTCCTTCAGGTGTTTCTGTCGGAGCCCTGAATGTTCTCAGCACACAGATTATAAAAACTGTTCTTCTAAACATTAGAGAACCACATTTCAAATTATTATTGATTTGTATTTACAATTTTTTATTTTTTCTGTTGAAGTTATTCCTGCTTAATTCAATCAAATGTGGATGGATGTTCCAGGATGTTTGGAGGGTGTTTAAAGGTTTCTTCAACTGTATGTTCCAGGTGTATTTAAGGCACTTCCAGGTGTTTTTGGGTGTTTTTAGTTTCAATGCTTTGGTGATATTTGATACATTTCAACAGGATCTAGAAGGAGATGAGATTAATAAAGGTAAAAGAGTTATTTTAGGTTAAATTATGTTCCACCGTCATTGGAGAACTTTGAAGGAGTTGTTTAGGGATTTCAAGGCTGGTGTTCAAGGTCCTGGAGGAGGCTGCCGTCTGGATTCAAGGGGCTTAAGGGCAGCCTGTGGAGATTTAAGGTTTATACATTTACAGTTTGGATCTTTTTTTTAAAAAGGCCTCAGGAGATCTTAAAAAAGAGGTGCCGGTGGTTCTGAGAAGGTTCCAGAGGAAGTTAAAGCAGATTTCTGGGTTTGTACAGGGTGGTCAGTGTAGTTCCAGGACTTTTAGGAGGGTGACGGGGGATTTCTGGTTCTGGAGGTATTAAAGGAGAACAAGGGGATCTAGAAAAGGTGAACAGGACTCTAAGGCTTATTCAAGGGTCTGTAAGTGAATTCCAGGGGCTTCCTGTAGGTCCTGAAAGGATTTCAGGGGGGGGGGGGGGGGGGGGTTCTGTGATGCACAGGGTGGTCCGGGTTGATACACAGCTTTTACGAAAAGTTCAGCTCTTTTATAAAAGGTATACAGACCTCTGAGGCTCTGAGGGTTCTTCAGTGGCTTTAAGGAGCTTCCTTAAGCACTGAAGAGATTTTCGAGGGTGATGGTGCTACAAGTGTTCCAGGATTACCTGTGATTGCTCCAGGTTTTTTTTAAGGGGACCTTTTAGTTAATTCTCCAGGTTCTCCAGGGGATCCAGAGGAGGTTAAATGTTCTCATAGCTGCAGATTTTTAATCCAAATGAAGAGACATTGAGTGTCAAATGTTTAGCTAAAGGTCCCAGGTTCTGTTACAGAGACTGATCGAAACCTAAAACCCAAAAGTGAGAATCATGATATTAAAAAAGAAATTAAATTAAATCAAATGAAAGATGCAGAAATGTCACACATCTTCAAATGAATTCCTTAAATGTGCAGAAATGTTCTAATATGTATTGTCATCCTCCTACAGTCTTTATGTATTTGTTGCAGTAATACTAATGGCAGCGTGACGTGGATTTATATTTATAAGGACTGTCGTTACTTACTTTTATATTATTAGTTTAATTAAAGACATAAGAAAATATGATTATTAATAACATAAAGTCTCATTAGCAGAGCGGGGGAGCCTGTTGCCGTCTGGTTTCTAATCCGGACCTTCTTCATCCTCCTCCTCTTCCTCTTCATCTCCAACATGTTTGCAGCGTCTCATTGACTTTTTCTCTCCTCGCGCTCACATATTTTTCCAGGCTTTCCAGACGTTTCCATGTCCCCTGAGGAAGGCGGCGGGCTAAAGGAGGATAAATATTTAATCAGCGCTGCTCGCGAGTTTGGGCTTAATTAGAGGAATTCTGCTCGTGCCACGGAACCCAATTCCCCCCAAAACATCAAAAAAATATTATTATTATTATTATTATTATTATTATTATTATTGGTAATTTTTAGGCCTTTATTTTTTTTAATCTTAATCCTAAATTTAAATAACGTAATTTTACATCAGGGTGAAATAAAACACTTGCACTAAAACGCATCTTATTAGCAGCTTTCCCTCCTGATGTGTGTGTGTGTCTGAATGTGAGTGTGTGAGCGCCATATGTCCGTGCGTAAAAAAAAAAAAGCGCAAATTGGTGCCAAATTTACGCGCCTCCCGTGTCAGTCAGCCTGAACGCGGGATGACAGAGGAGATTATTCCACATGAAACCAGTTAATCCCCCGAAATCTGCAGAAGTCTGTGAGGTTGGAGGGAGTGAATACAGATCTGTGTAACTGATGAGTTCAGTATTACAGTCTCGTATCTCGGAGCAGGCCTGAGCGCATGAGGAACGTTTGGATGAAGGAGATTCTGTATCTGCTGCAGAATGTCAGCCTCTATTAAAAGCGTTTAAATCTTTTATAAAACAGAAGTGACAGAGTGTGCTCATGGTGTGCTTGAGGGATGTCTGCAGAAAACAAACGATGCTTAAATCTGCCTGATGGACTCGTGGTTTTTAAACTCACCACATCAACAAATTCCTGCACATTGTGGGTTTAAAACTCTCTCAAAAAATGTGACAGAGCATCCTTCACCACCCTCCTGTTTAATATCACTTCAGTCTGTTTTGTTAAAATGTTTCAAAAGTGTCCATCATGCAGTGTGTTCACACCTCCAGCATCAGATCTGTTCCTCTCATTAACTCCTGTTTTATCCACTTTGCAACTTAAATTGATGCTTCCATTTTTTACAGTGTACACAGCCGAACACGCGGAAACCCTTATTTGGAGTAGCTTTTGAAAAAACAATGACGAAACGTGTCATTTTGCCCAATCGGGTGCCAGAGGTGTGACCAATAGCCAAATGAGCTGTCCAAATTTGGTGCTGTCTCCGCCCCCTCCAGGTCCACGCCGGTCCCCGGGGAGCTCCAGAGCCTCGGACCCCGGGAGAAGGAGCTCTCCGCCGGGACAGAGGAGCCATAAAGAGCCGGGGAGGGAGGGGGATGAGATTTCTCGCTGCCCAATCCCCCTGTTCCCCCGGGAGCAGCAGCCTTCCTCGGTCCGTCCCTCCCTCTTGTTTGCTAATCATTTCATTTTACTCCTTTTGAAGCGCTCGCGTGTTTTTTTATCCCACTTTTCATTTCTCCACAATCCGCGGCTGCTCGCCTCCCTCTGATCCCCGGCTCTCCGCTCCGTTCTCCCGGCGTCAGGCTCTCCGGATCCCGGCTGATTGTCCCCTCTCTCTCCCGGCTCCTCAGAGATTCTCTCCCCGCTCCGCGCTGCTCTCTCCGCCCTCTTTTAACTTCACACAGACGCAGACTGAAGCCCGGGCAGCTGAGCCGGTGCTGGGATCTAAAACAACCCCGGAGAAACCCAGAGGGATCCCGGGCTCTTCTCTGGATCAGGACCCGGTACTTTGGGGAAGCTCGCTCTGTGTCCCTCCTCCCCTCCTCCTCTCTCCTCCTCTTCATCGCTCCTCTTTTCTCCACCTTAATCCAGGTGGTCCTTTGGCTTTTTGAGTGGCTGCTACAGGGAGGATTACTCTTCTTCTTTCTTGTTTCTGGTGAAGACGAAGCTCCCAGAAGGACACTTTGATGTTCTCCATCCAGGACAGCCTCCCCAGGGGGGCCCTGACCATGAAGGAGGAGCCGCTCCCCACCGGCATGACCCCGGTCCGCTCCTGGATGCAGGGCGCAGGGATTTTGGACGCGAACACAGCGGCCCAGAGGTAAAAAAAAAAAGATCACCGAAACACTTCAACTGTTCCTCTGTGCGCTTCGCGGTGCCAAGCGGCTGATTAATGCCACAGTGAGAAAACTCCAGCGTGAAGGTGAAAGTCCTGCTCAGGTTCGAGTCCTGCAGGTCCGTTTTTACAGTGACCTGCACGGAGATCTGAGTCAGTCTGCAGGAGAGCGACTAGCAACCATTTGAGTTAGAACTATAAAATCCAGAGCTGCTGCTGCTGCAGCAGCTGAGAAACAGTGCAAAAAAAACCCCAATCGATTCAGTTTGTACGCTTTTTAGATAGTCAATACAAACTTACAAAACACAGAGGATGCACAGCGCGCATTTGATCCACTTATAATCTTCAAAATAATAAAATAACTACACAGGGAAAGCCGCAAACACGAAACTGCAAACTTTTACTTTTCACCATAACATCATTTTGGGAAGGTTTTCAAAACTGACACGAAACTAAATAATCATAACTCAGGAGGAGTCAAATTTTAATTTGTGAAAAATCTCCAATTGAAGTCAGTTGAGGCGTTCACGGTGTATATCTCGGTTTACTCAAAAGCAGTCAGTATTAATGGTTTCAGCGCGGAGCAGCAGCCCCCTCACCCCGACTCCCTCCTCCTCTCCGCCGGGTTCAGGTTCACCAGCTGTCCGCTCGGGCTGGAGGCACACGCCGAGTTACTCTCCTACTTCCACTCTTGATGAGCAACTAGAACTCAAACCGAAATGTCGTTAGTCTTTCCCACGCTGCAGCTTTAATCGTTAATTTAAACAAATTTGACACGCGGTTTGGTTTGTGCACACACACACACACACACACACACTGCGCGCATAGAGTCCGACCTGCAGCCGCCTGTTCTCCGGGATTCTTTAATAATATTTACAGCGTATTTAAAAGATGATTAAAACAATAAATGCATCATTGTTTAATTAAACTTAACCGATTTTATTTCATCCACAAATATTTACAAAGTTCACAGATTCTGGGGCGCTGAGTAGAAATGTATTAAAGTGTTTTTAAGTGATGTTTAATTCATGAATCATCTCGGGGAGGAAATAAAGTGAAATTAAACTGGGTCACAGGTTAAATTAAAGCGTTCTGCAGAGTTTCACATGCAGGATAAAATAACTTTAACCTCCCTGATACAAACCCACGCAGTCCGGCAGACTGCTGACTCACACAGGGTCACTCTGAAATTAATTTATCCGTTTTTTTAAATACTTTTTGAAGCCCCTGAATAATGACAAAAACATCATTTAATAATTTAAGCGTCAGGGTTTCCGGAAATGTGAAATACTGTAAATAAACGTACAGCGTCTAAGAAAATGTGAAATTCACGAGTTTTGAAAGGTAAAAAAACTCTTCTTCTTAAAAACTCCGACGTTGATTTCTGGTGAATTCTGACATTATTAAGCAGAGTTTTAATGGTTTAAACTGCTGGAGTGAAATCTGAGGCTGGACTTAAATAAATCAATGCAACTTGAAGCGCTGCATCCGTTTTCAAATCACCTGCGCACATCAGCAGCTGAAGCTCTCACAGTGTGATGAAGAAACTCCTCCATCACCATGAAAACAGCCCGTCATTTAATCCATCAGTAATTATTATTTCAGTGTAGTCTGAAGAAGGAATTAAAACACAGAATCTGCAAAATTACACCGTTTTTAACTTCAAATTCTGCAACAAGATTCAGGCACCAAAAACGAAGAACTAAAATGAATCCAGCACATTTGAAGTGTTTAATAGTTTTCTTTTACACATGCATCATTTTTCTGTGTTAATTTAAACTGAAACATTTTGATGCATTCTGCAGTTTGAGCTTGAACCATCCAGTTAGTGACTTGAAACACCTGTTTCACATCAGAGGACCTTTAGAACCGGAGTGAGGGAACATTAAAATCTGAACGACTTCAGTAAACTCTTAATTTATTGTTCAAATATTTTCATAGCAGATTTTAGGGTTGAAGTGTTTTTAAACTACTTGGCAAACTCTGAATTAAGAAGCGTTAACAGTGATCATCAGTGTTGATAACTCCCTCAATTAACTGATTTAAAAAAAGTTTGCAAGTAGTAAAAAAAAAAAAAGTAATGATGTTCAGATGTTCTGAATTTTCAGAGCAACAATCCAGACTCTAAGATTACTCAATAAATGATGCAAATATACTTTATATTATATAAATATGTACATCTTGAAACAGTTAGCAGTTTATTTCCCACTGATAGACGAGAGCATTAACCTGAACACAGATTCATGGTGTGATTGTTCAGCTCTTTGTGCAGCAGCAGCAGCAGCATCAGTGTGTAGATATGTAAAGCACTCTGTGGAGAGCCAGATTTATATGTACAGTATGTGCTGCCTTTTTTTTTGCAGTGCAGTGTCTTAAACTTAATTATAATAAAGTCACAAAGTTTATTTAGCTGCACAGAATCACAAACCTCTGATGGAGAGAATTCAAATCTGTAAGACATGAAGTCTCAGAGGAACAAACATGAGGCGTCATGACCTTAAAAAACTCAGAAAAATGCTGAAAGTAAAAAAATACTGAATTTACATTTATGATTCAAAAAACAAAGACAAAGCCAACAATCAAGCATGAATAGTGAAATATATTCAGAAGCAAATTCCTTCCAAAAATACTTGAATGTTTGCAGGAGGGGAGTTAGAATCTAATTGAAGAACTTTGAGGGAGAAATTGTTCATCAGTGTGGATGCATTGAGCAGCGCCTCAGTTTCTCCTGCTGTACATTCATTCAGACTCTTTGTTAATTCATGTTTAAGTGTCTTAAAGGGTTCACATGGAGAGAGATTTTAAAGTGTAAAGAGCTGTGCAGACATGAAGACATTGTTTCAGATATTTTTTTGGATTGTTCCTGTTTGTTTCAGTCTTGATGTTTTTGATCTCTTTCTCTCATTGGAGGTGAACAAACAGAAGCTGCAGATTTGTTGTGTTTGTGTTTTTTTTTTTGAAAGCTTCGTTCAGAGGAAGCGGACAGAGAAACACTGAGCGTCTCAGGTTACAGTCTGAGTGTGTGTGTGTGTGTGTGTGTGTGTGTGTGTGTGTGTGTGTGGTGCTCTGTGCTGCGTAAAACATGCATGTCTTTACAGTTTATTCAACGTTAGACATCTTTTAGCACAATTCAGACGACTCAAAACTACAGGAAAGAAGCTCCTATACGTAGTAAGATGAAGAATCATTTTCCTCTTTTCATCAGATAAATGAAGAGACAGTTTTAGAGAAACTAAGAGAGAATACCAGCTGAACAAAATCTGACTTTATTCTGATTATAATTACAGGACTGAGACTTTTCTGTTTCTGAACCTGCTGTCTGTTACAGGATGCGCTCACAAAACCAAATGTTTCATCGCTTTTATTTAGAGAATCTGGAAAAATGTCCAGTCAGGTTTAAACTCCTGTGATAAATCAGATAATGTGCAGTCCACATATCGATTATTGATGAGTGACCATGATCAGGAAGAATACTTAGAGAGAAATGAGATGACACATGTGATTTAAAAACAGCAAACAGACGAGTCACTTTTTAATCTTCCTTCTCTCGCATTAAAAACGATCGGTATAAAGATGATTTATTTGAGATTTTATAGGAAAACATTCGGCTGTAATGACGCCTTTGGTTGATTTTTGGGGTTACGGGAGTCAAGGTCACAAAAGAATATGTTCTGGGAAAACATAAAAAAACATAAAAACACAGAGAATTTGCGAAGGTGTCAGGTAAACGTCTTTGTTGTGAGTCAAAGCTTTAGTGTCACTTTGTCGATTTCACCGTTCAGTCACTTTTTACTCACTAATCAGGCAATGAACACCTACAACACATTTAAAACCTGAAGCTTTTGCTGATCTCTAAAATATTCAATGACGCTCCAAATCAAACTCATAATATCTGAAAATTCTCATTTTGACCTGCTCAATTTGATTTATTTGCAGACATTGAAGTTAAAATAATAAAGAGAGACGGAGACAAAGGAAAAGCTGATCTAAAACCTGGACTCAGAGTAGTCTCACTGAATATAAATATGATGTAGAAAAGTTCATGTGTTTGTCATGAATGATCTGGAAGAGTGCAACATATTTTTGATTATACACTCATACTTTTTTAAAGTGTTTAAAGTTTCTGCTGATCAAACAAAAGCAGAGGTTGAAATCTGTTTCATCTTTTATTCGATGCTTTAAGTCGGTTTGTAACTTCAGTTAAAATGAAGAGAAATCTTTCTGGGGTTTGGTCAAAAACTCGTCAGTGCTTGAAACCCGCGTCTTTCCCAAACAAGACGATGAAACAGAGAGAACCTACAGGGGCAAAGTGAAGGGAAAGTGACACAAAGAAATAAAGCAAAAATGATAATAAAGTAGTTTGTAAGAAGCAGGACAAGTCAAATGAAACATTTCTGTGCACTTCAAATGAGATTTGATTGACCGTGTTCGTCTCTGATTTCTCAGCTGTGAATCCCAAAAGCATTGAATCTCTCTCTAGAGATAAAAAAAAAACATTCCATCATTCAAAAAAACTACCAAAATCATCTTAAACATCCTCTGAATGTTAAAGTGAGGATGAGACCTCACATTCACTTACTTCAGAGTTTACAGCAGCAGTGCCGAGATGACGAGACGTGTGTCTGTTAGTTTGATGTGTTCATGTTTTGTTTCTGTTTGCAGACGCTGAAGATTAATGGGGATTAATAATCTGTACACATATTAGCCGTGTGTGTGTGTGTGTGTGTGTGTGTGTGTGTTTGTGCTTTGTGCTAGTTTCAGTCCCTTGTGGGGAGATCTCTTTGAATCAATGCGGTTGTTTACAGTCGTCTTACATGCAGAATATTTTTATATGCACGTTGTATTTCTCTTCTTTGTGAACGACTTGTTTAGTGTGGGACATTTTTCACTCTCACATTCATGATGTCTGTTGAATGGAGCTTTTGGTTGCAGCAGATCTTTATTAGGAGGTGAATTTGTAAAAAGTCACATGTAGTATTATCATTATAAACACCTCTGCTGCAGATATGAACTCACTGCTGGAGTCACAGTTATAATGATGGAAACAAGATGAGAAAGAATATAAACAAATGTATGCAAAGAAAAAGTTCTCTAATGTTTTTGATATTTATCTTTTGAATACACAATTAAAAAAATATCTTAAACTAAAGGAAGAACATAGAAATAATAATTCACATATTCTAAAATCACTCAAGCATATGTCGAAGCTCCAGTTATTTTATTACAAAACACATGCATGAAAAGGATCACGACCGGGACTGAACCTGCAGGCAAAATCAGAAACGTGCAACACCCAAAAAATGGACCCAAATATGAGACAGTATCTCAGGATGCAAGCGTCTGACAAAACATTACGACCTCAGAATACATTATTAAAGATCTTAAAACGTACTTTTGATTTGTGATTTGGCTTCATATTTAACTTAAGAAATGACTTAACCTGCAGAGCGTCGACACCTTACATCCCCCTTCTTAAATAAAAACTACAAACTGTCCAGAGAAGCTTCACACTCAAACTGTTGTTCTGTAGCAGGTGTGTGAGAGATCAGAGGTCAACATCTGTAAAAAAACACATGTATGTGCTTTGACAGAGTATGACAGATGACGTAGTTGTTGGAGTCGGTGTGAGTGTGTTTAACAAAGTGAACAAACACGCTCTTTATTCAGTTTCATATTAAGTTAAACAGGAGGGACGTTTCATTAAGGACAAAATCTCTTCCACCAGCACAGACACAAATATACTAATACAGACATAAAACAAAACAGACAGCAGTGAAAAACAAATTACAGAATCATAAGATATCAAAAAAAACCATTTAATAAATATTTGCATCCCAGATAATAAAAAAATCTCTCTAAATGCAGCTGATTCCAAACAAAAGCTGAAGCGTTGTTAAAGGCATCTTTAGGGACAGCTGGATGAAGTGCTGGTGTCGGGGAGCAGGGACAATAACTTTATGAAGGATTCTTAGTCGACTAAGAACAGCCCTATAAATCAGATCAGTTCAGAGTAATGGTGGACAAGGCAGGCCATCGAAGCTGGACTTCAAAGTTTGTGATTTTTAACGCAGTGTTTGGAGCTCTGCAGCGATACATGTATGTATGATTCATAGACATAATCCTGCTCCGTCTGCATGGACATGAAGGTGACTGAAATAAAGAAAAGCAGGACTCTTTTCTAAAGTAAAAAATAAAACAGTTTCAGTCCCAGTTTTGTTGCCAGTTTCTACATGATGAGAGAATCATTTCAGAATACATTTGTGTCAAAAACGCCAAGAGTTGTAGTTGTATTTTTAAATTCTGCAGAGGATGATGTAACGACACACACATGAAGTCCTGCAGTGGGAACTTCCCATAAAGGGGGACTGTGTGGAAGTCGGGAAAAGGATCTCACGGAGCTTTATTTTGAAAGATTTTCACGTTGTTGACAATATTGTGAGAAAAGTGGATGAAAACTTTCAGTCTCAGTTTTGTCTTTATAATAAATCTGTGCAGAGAATGTTGTCCTGTAGCCGGGAAGACATGAAACACCTGAGCCGTGAGATCTGGATCATAAAACACATTTTACTTTTCCAACTTTTTGTTGCAAACTCTTTTGTTTCTTTTCTTTAAGTAGGTGTCATTGTTGAAATGTTATTAGTAGTTTGGGGAACATGTAAATCAGACAAAAAAGGAGCTAATATTCCAAATTAAGATGAAAATAAGAACAGAAAGACATTACAAATAACAGTTAGTTAAGTCATCAGGGAGCAGATGTGTTTGTCATGAAATCCTCACAATGTGTACTTTTCAGACCTCATTGAATGATGTCTTTTGTGTGAAACTTTTTGCCGTATTTCTGGAAACATTATCTGGCAACAAAACAAAACCCCTCGTTTTCCAAACTTCAAAATGCAACTAATTCATGTACATTAAATCTGCACTGTTGATCCATAACTTTTAGTATAAAACATGGGCATTTCTGTGAATTAATTCCATATTCAATGTATTCTTATGTTGTCAAATAGAATATAAAGCGACGTCTCTCTGCTAAATTATTTTCATTAATGACACAGAAGCTCGTTCATGAAAAGTACAATTTTAGTCGATACTGCTACAAAAATTAAATCTTCAAACTTTTGTTTAAGGATAAAACTTTTTTTGACTTAATAAAACGCAGAAATAATGTGTTGTAGTGTGGGTGTGTGTGCGTGTGTGATGAAGCGTCAGGTGAACAGATTTCCCTCGACCCTCCCTGACTCCGCACCAGACAGAGAAAAAAGAGGTCGAGAAAATAGTGAGCAGAGTGAGTGATCCTGCCCTCCACGCCCTATCTCTGTCCTGTGGGGTTAAAGGGAGGCTGTGTATGGTGGAGGGGGGGTGAGGGGGGTGAGGGGGGTGAAGGGTGGGGGGGGGGTTATTAAGTACAGGTTCCCAGGCTCAGCGGGGATGTTCAGGTAGGGTCTGGAGGAGGTGAATAATCGTCGATGGGGGGATTCCCCACCACGGCGGCACCATTCGTCTTCGGCTCAATCATTCGGTGTTCCCCAGTGGCGGGCGAGCGAGCGCGTGGGGGAGGGGGGGGGGGGGGGAGACAGTTCTGTGGAGTCTGGCATTGATGGATGTGAGCGCAGAGAGACTTTTTATCAGAGAGCCATAACTCACAGCGACGGTCAGCTGAGGCCTCCACCGATCACTTTCTGTTTTTTATCTCCCCCTCTTAACATCTTACTCCCCTAACCGGGCACTCTCTTATTCCCACATTTGCATTTGTCAACACCCCCCCTCCCCCCCCATCTTCAAATACACACAATTAAACTCCTGAACCTAGGTGTAAAATGATTAAACAGCAAATGGCGTGTTAGTCTTGTTACTGTAAATTCTCACCCTCCTCCTCCTCCTTCTCCTCCTCGTCACCACGGCGATGGAAGTGAAGTTGACTCGTGTAAATAAAGCGTCGACACTTGAGCTCGGCTCCTCCGTCTCATGGCCTCTGCTGAACGTCTGCGGCCGGCTCGGCTAATCAGAAGCAGCGACGCATCAAAAAAAAAAAGGCTGCAAACAATTAACCCTGAGCTGCGTCTGAGAGGTGCAGGTGACCACAGTAATGGGCTGTGTGTGTGTGTGTGTGTGTGTGTGTGTGTGTGTGTGTGTGTGTGTGTGTGTGTGTGTGTGTGTGTGTGTCAGGCAGCGTGTGGGTAAAGGATGTGTTCTGCAGGAAACAGCTGAGTAGAGAAAACATGCAGCTGCATTAGTCTGGCTCTCCATCCATCCTGAGAGCAGAGGAGTGAAGTATTAAAACATCACAACACAACCTCAAAAAATAAATCTGAGGAGAGTGTGAAGCCAAAAGGGCCCAGAAAACATGCAGAAACTCAGATTTACTAGGCCCTGAATGCACCACAGAGACCAGAGTTTGATGAATTAATAAGGGGAAATGTAGTATTTTTTAAAGACACTGCTGCTTTCACTGGTACCGACACCTCTTTACACCAAATTCCATTTGACAAATCTTTTTTACAACTTGATGAAGACATTGACTTTTTTTTTTTTTTTTACAGTTTTTCAACTTTGTCTCAATATGTCAAAGAGTATAACCTCTGGAGAATGTCTGAAAGTAAGCAGGTTACATTCCTGGACCAGAAAACTCAGATTTACTGAACCCTGAATGCACCACAGGGACCCGAGTGAGCTGAACTAATGGGGAAAAAAGACTGAAGACTTGACAGTTTTATGCACCAAATTCCATTTAAGAAGGCGTATTTTACATCTCTGACTGAAAGAGTTACACCTGCAAATGAATCTCCTAGACTTACTTTTTTCTTTCCTCAAGCCCTCTAATAAGTCACAAAAAATAAAATAATCTATGGAACTAGAATTAATTAGATTACATTTTAGATTTTAATATACTTCACTGAAAACAAAGTGACTCAAATGTCACTCCTATGAGTTTAAATTGACTAAATGCCACACAGAAATCTGCTACTTTAACATATTTGAACAAAACTGTAAGAGATTAAATCTGTTCAAATAAGTCAAACATGGCAAAGTAAGTTTGATGATTTCAGGCAAACAATGTGAATGTAAATGATGACAGTGTGCAGCTGGTCATTCAGCAGTTTGGTGCTTTATAACTAAAAGCATTAACAGGCGTGTTTGTGTTTGTGTTGTTCTTATTGTGAAGTTAAACATGAAGCAGAATAAACAGTTTGTGATGCATTTTCACACGTCAAAGACTGTACTGCTAAACACACACACACACACTCACACACACACTCTCATACACACACTCTCTGTGTGTGCGTGAGTGCAGAAGCCCCTCAGTCTAAAGACTAATTTGTTGGTAATTGCAGCGTGACAGGAGCAGCCATTCCAGCATCGAGCCACCAGTTTCCCCGAGCCAGTCGCCCTAATTAGGAATGACACACACTATTAAGGTGCACAAATGGAAATCAGTAAGCGGGCGTTTTCTCCCCGTCGGCACCGTCACCGCCGGGACACCAGCGCCAGAAACCTCCCACAATGCATCTGTGAGGGAGCAAGTCCTTTAATCTGATAACTTTAACAAACTCTCTTTGCTTTGTTTTTATGTTTTAAACAAAGTGAAACATCGGGAAAATATTGAATTCATGCGTGTTACACACCGTGTGAAATAGGATGTTTTTCAGATGGAGTTCGGTGTGGCTGACAAGACTGATTAATCTGTCAGGAAAAGAGGAGAGAGGCAAGGTGCGGGAAGTTTTAGCCAATGACAGACACACACACACACACACACACACACACACACACACACACATACACACACACACACACACACACACACACATACACAGCCGGCTGTCTTCTCACCATGTTTCAGCCTGCAGTCATTAGTTGGAATTACAAGGCTAATAAGAGCTAACCAAACAGGTGTGTGTGTGTGTGTGTGTGTGTGTGTGTGTGTGTGTGTGTGTGTGTGTGTGTGTGTGTGTGTGTGTGTGTGTGTGTGTGTGTGTGGGGGGGGGGGGGGGGGGGGGGGGCTACCTAAGTAAATGTATTTCTGGGTAATTGTGCAGCCTTGCATAAATCAACACACACACATGTAGACACACGGTACTATACGTGAACAATATGTGCATATTTTAACCGTCCAAACTTCCCTAGCAATTAGAGAGGAAGTCCTTATGGTGTGTGTGTGTGTGTGTGTGTGTGTGTGTGTGTGTGTGTGTACAGTACTAATCACACCGGTGGATTCTGCATCCTTTGTGAACATTGAGAGCCAAAACAGCAAAGAACAAAGTCAAACTGGCTAACATTTTCTTCTTTCGTATTTAAGTGTCTGCTTCTAGATTGTGTACATATTAGTGAAATAATCGCAATAAAAAAAGATGAATTATCAAAGAAAAAAAATATTTCTCACTCAGTATGTGTACATTTACCTGTTGGAAGGAGACATGGGTGTAGTGTCATTACTTTCTCTACATTTTAATGCTGTCGGATGAAGCTCAAGCTAGCTATCAGCTACCCTCAGATTAACTGAAGACAGTTTAGTGGTAAAAAAAAGAAAGGCGTTTTGGATTTATTTGGTTAAGCAGTGACATGTTACAAACATATTTGTTTGAATAGCTGCAGAAGTGCACAGAAGCACTTATAGCTAATACGCACACTTTTATAATTTGTTAATTTATTGCACTTGATATTGTTGTTAATGTTGAACAATGTAAGAACATTTTGTGCATTTTTACATTTCTGGTGTTATTTTTCTGTATTTTTTTCTCAAGTTGCAATATATATCTGAAAAGAAAAGTCATCAAGTTTGTTTTTTCCAATGTTGCGCAGCCATGGAAACTGGGCCCCTTTTTTAAAAACATACCTTTGGGTGTAAACGGGTCCAAAAAAGCTGTAGGATGATTTTTTAACCACACACAGCTGTTACATCACTTTCTTCAAAGATACCAGAATACAAAAACTGTAGTTTTACCTCACGGAACACAGGAGCTGCTGATCTACTGCTGCTTTGATTGATCATTTTACTCAAATATAACAGCCTGTGTGTGTGTGTGTGTGTGTGTGTGTGTGTGTGTGTGTGTGTGTGTGTGTGTGTGTGTGTGTGTGTGTGTGTGTGTGTGTGTATTACAGTATGTGGGTGTGTGTGGTGTCAGTGTGTTTGCTCTGAGTTTGTTTCTGATGAATCAGATTTAAACCTCTAGTTTGTTTGATTCAAATCATGGCAGCCAGCCAGTTACTATTAGAGTTTGTGTGTGTGTGTGTGTGTGTGTGTGTGTGTATGTGTGTGTGTGTGTGCGTCTGAGTCTGCGTCTGTGTGTGTGTGTGTATAGTATGGCTCATTAGGTTGGTGTGTGTGTTTTATTTATGTGCGTTTGTGTGTCAGTCGGCAGGCCACGCTGGTTAAAGACTCAAACAGCGGTCACACTCCATCTCCTGTTTGATTAATGTCATGGTGTGTGTGTGTGTGCGTGTGTGTGTGTGTGTGTGTGTGTTTGGGTGTGTGTATGAGGTGTGTAAACGAACATCCAGCACGCTACAGTCAGTCCTAAAGGACGTTTAAGGAGAATTTTTTTATTATTCCAGCACATTACATTTAAAATAAATGTATAAAGGTTAAAAGTCGGACTGTTAATTTATGTTCATGTTTATATACAAAAATAAACAAACTAAAATATTGCGTGTTTAGGACTTTAGGACTATTTTTGTTGCCGTGATGTAATGTAATTTTTTTGCTCTTAATTATCAAATAATGCATGCAAACTCCTGCACACTGTCTGAACTGCACACAAACATCGGCCACGTTTCCATACCAACATGTGTCAATGTTTTTAGTGCCATTCAAACAATATGCAGGAGTTTGCCTGGATTCATTATTTAACTCCACACTTGTCTTATGAAATATATATATTTTTTTAAAGCTTTGGTACTCTTAGATACTATGAAGTCTAAAACATAACAGAGATTGAATCAAAGTGGTGTCAAAAAGTATGAAAGTATTGAATATATTTAGACGACCTTAAAGCAGACTGTTCAAAGATATCAGTTTAAGTTTGGAGTTTGGAGCCCTGAATTTTTGATCTTAAGAAAGACGTCAAGTTGCAGCTGGTTGTTTCAGGTCTGCTCAGTTATAAAGAGCGTTACTTGTTAGCAGGAGAATAGCGCATGTTTTCTCCCACTATATCTGTGCACATCCCACAGTGTGTAGTGTCAGACGCTGTAAGTTGTTTTAAGCTCCTGTATGTTTACGCTCATCTGCTCTGGCTCTTCACACACTGCTGTACTTTTGAACTAAATACACAAACTACTGCTGCTGCTCCTGCTGCAGAGAAAGTCCTACGACAATATGTCACGTTTTTCCTGCTGTGCAGTCGCTAACTTTTCCCACAGAAATCCCACGGCAACGCCATGAAGAAGTCCTGTCATTACACATACTTAGATTTTTTTTTTTTTACACTGAAGCAAACAGTTCTTGCATCTTATGCTCTAGTGTGTTTTTAACACAGCATGCCGACGTTCTGGAAGAGAATTTAGCAGGACACAACAGATACACCGTCTAGTGTTTGCCTTTAGATAAGCAGGACAGCTGAAGAGAGACCGGGAAGTCATGGAAGGGAAGAAGGAAGTCTCATGGTGCATGCTCCAAAATCTGAGCTAACACTGTCCCATTGTTTATCATTACAGTTTGTTTAGCATCAGTACCATAGACGCAAACATTTTAAGTCGCCCTGCTTCATCTGCTCACTTGTTCTGCTTCGATTTAGCTGCTATTTGTGACTAGTTGAGAACATAACGGCCCGTCCCGTCCTGCACTCTTCCCCAATTTAACAGACGTCGCCATTGCTCTGTTGCTACTTTCTCTGCCTAAGATTGTCCCTGCCTAATTCTGTGTTTGTAGCTTTTATATAACAGAATGTCAAGGAGGAATACAGTCAACACTTCACCTCCTACAGGTGTTCTCTGGTTGCAAATGTCCGACAATCAGAAATATTCTACTGCACCGTTTGGCAAAACCTGATTTTCCTTGTTTTTATTTTAGCTGCTAATCTTCTCGGTTGCACGTATAAAACGTCCTTATTTCTTAACAGTTGGTCTCATCCTGCTGGCTCGCCCATTTCCCAAATGTTGACCTGCTGCTGTCACTACTATCTCTGCCAACTTTAAAGGCGGAAAAATCAGAATGTATCAGAGCGGAGAGAGGGAGAATAGAGGCAACGTTTCACTTTCTTTGTGGCTGCAAAACAGAAACATTTGACTGCATCATTTTGCACACATTTGCACAAACGTCAGCCCCACACATTTTGGTGTGTAAGGAAACCTTGAGAGCTCTGCTGAAATGTTCAATCAAGTTCTGTTGGTTTTTGAAAGAAGGTCTGCACAAACAGCAGGAGTTTAAAGAAGCTGCAGCAGGTGCAGATCCAGTTCATGACGTTCTTAACTGGGATCACTTGGTGTCTGTTTTTTTAATCTGAGAGAGACTAAAAGCTCAACCAAATATTCAAGCAGTACATTTATTCATTGTGTGTGTGTGTGTGTGTGTGTGTGTGTGTGTGTGTGTGTGTGTGTGTGTGTGTTATATGAACTGACAGCAGCGGCTTCTCGCTCAGTAATTGTTTGCAGAGTGCTCGACACGACTCCCGCTGACCTTTAATTTCAGGCTTTGTGATGAAACGTGCACAATCGCCGGCCCTCGTTTGTCTCCCTGTTTGTTCTGTGTGTGTGTGTGTGCGTGTGTGTATTCATGTGTGTATTCGTGTGTGTGTGTGTTATTCTCCTCCTCTCTGCCTGTTGGCGTGTGATTTACACTCCGGGCATGTTCGAGCGCGCCGTGTGCCATCGATACTGTTTTTATTACACCTTGTGCCAAGTGCTAACAGCCGGATACGAGGCGCGGCGACGAGTGGCTGCAGCACAATTAGCATAATTGAAATAATAATAATGCTAACGAGCTTTCTGAGTGGAGGCAGAGCAGAGACGAGAGGCTGAGCGCCGGCCGATGGGCTGTCTGAATAGCAGTGTGTGTAATTGGGATAATGGGCTGGATTTAGTGGTGGAAGTGATGCTTCTGATGAAACAGGTGCCAAATTCAGCGAATCGCCTCGCCTCTCTGTTTGTTTTATCGGTCAAACCTGCGTTTGTATCAGCTCTTTGTCTGCAGCAGGATTTATTACAAATACAACTAAAGTCAAAGGACATACATTTAAAGAAACATCGTGATGCTGATGTTAAAGGACCATTCTGTTTCTTTTAATAATGAACGACTCTTTTTACCTACTGCTCTGTCATTTTACTCCACTGCACTGTAAACATGCTCATGTTCATTTCTTTAAGTGTCATGTTCACAACTACCACAGCGCATGTTCACACTCCCAAAAATAAAACAAGGAATAAATCAAGGAAGAAAGACTTGAGGAGGAGCTTAACAAATGACAGACTTCCTCAGCGCCATCTTTTCTCCATTCTGTCCGCTCCCTTGTCTTTATATATTTGAGTTATATAAGTGATATATTCTCAGGACTGATGGGGAGGCAAGAGTCTTCTGAAACTCTATTAAAGAATTTTCAAGTAATGGTTTTCATAATCTGGAATCATAAAAACCAAGTATCTGGTGTGCAAAGATTAGATGAGTCAAAAGTAAATTTGATAATTTGGCTTTTTTTAATCCCACACATTGTGATTGAAACCAAAAAATCATGAAAATGATCAAAAGTTTAGCAGATTAAACCGTACAAATACTTGCAGACTCAACTTTTAAATCAACAAGTTGTTTCTAAAACGCTGCAGTCTGTCATTTTAAAGGGTTAATAGACACTGGACAAAACAGTAAAAACATAAAACTGATGCTTAGACAACAAAAACACGCATCAGTCACGATGAAAATACATCACAAAATACCCACCTTGTGTATTTGTGACACGTTCTCAACATTTTGCTGATGACATGCTGATTTAATTGACTACACATCTCATTGTTTTATCGGTGTGTTGTTGTTGTTGACGGCTGTTTCCTCCTGTACAGTCAGCTCTGTGCTTTAAAATAGCATCGTGGATGAAAACAGATGCTTGTGGATGTGTGTGTTTTTTTTTCTCACAGGAAGTCATTGAAAATATCTGGTGGTGAAAGTGTTGAAGGCTGCCGTGCTGTGATTCCTCTCGCTGTTATTTTCTGTTTTAACACTGTTGGGTTTTCTGACACTTTACTCCCAGCGAGCCTCCTTTAAAACCGTCTCCAACACACCTGAGCTGCTCCCCTCCTCCTCCTCCTCCTCCACCTCCTCCTCCTCCTGCATGCTCTCTACGCAGCCGTCCGTTCACCCAGTCGGAAGAATTAGCTTCCAACAAACCGGCCTACAAATGAGGCATTAAGCATTGGTAATGGGGGTGCAGAAAGGTCACGGCTGTATTAATCTGCCGTCTGGGGAATACACCCCTGAGCCGGGAAACACACACACCGAGAGAGAGCAGGCGAGTTTCCAAAAACAAACCCAGAGCATGAATAAATATTTATCTGCGCCCGGGCCATCATATTGATCACAAAGTGTTTTAGGAAACAAAACGAGCGGGAAAATGAGATTGATGTAAAAATATTCGGCTGTTGCTTTGAGCGTTTCCCCCTCAGACTCTGCGAGCGTCTCCGGGATGAGAGCAGAGGTCGCTTCCTGCTGGAGCATCGATTTTAGTTCAGGATTAGCCAGGATTTCCATCCACTGCTCCTTAAATCAACAGCTGAAAATTAAGTCACTGCTGTTTTACCGTTCAC
Source organism: Labrus mixtus (assembly GCF_963584025.1). NCBI lineage: Eukaryota > Metazoa > Chordata > Actinopteri > Labriformes > Labridae > Labrus > Labrus mixtus. The sequence continues at coordinate 19,535,940 of NC_083621.1, forward strand.
GCACTCAGTTAAAGTCTTTTTTTAACTCTGAGAAATGATGCTGAAGCACAATCATATAACTTGTTTTTTTGGGCCTTTTTGCCACGTTTGGATTGGACACCTGAAGAGAGACAGGAAATGTTGGGAGGAGAGATTGGGGGGGGGGGTGACATGCTGCCAAGTTTACTAGCGAGTCCTGGTCGAAAACAGAATAAAAAGTTTAATACTAGTAACAAGTCCTGAAATATCCATTCATTGTAACTTAACAGAGATAAACATGTCAGTCAAAGTATCGGGGACAGATCGGTTCTGTTTAAGACTTGACTTGATTTGATATGGAAACCTGCAAAACTACACCTGTGATACATCTGTGATACAGGGAGGAAAAATGGTGGCGAAACAGAGATTAGTATTGGATTTAAAAGTTCCAGTATTGTAACAACCACACATACGTTTGATTTGAGTAATAAAATATTGTCTGTCTCTCTGTGTTTCAGCGGTGTGGGTTTAGCTCGGGCACACTTTGAGAAGCAGCCGCCGTCCAACCTGAGGAAGTCGAACTTCTTCCACTTTGTGCTGGCGCTGTATGACCGGCAGGGTCAGCCGGTCGAGATTGAGAGGACTTCATACATCGACTTTGTGGAGAAAGACAAGGTAAAACACACGTTTTTAATCACATCAAATATACATTATTGAGTTGCACTTTTACTTATTTGGATTAACTCAAAGCAGCGACCTCCGTAGTTGACAAAATGAAGCCAATGCGAAAGTGCAGAATCCTCGAGTGTCTGCTTGAGGCTGGCTGAAGAAGCACCAGAAGTCACATACAAACCCCATATATAGCCTGATTGAAAAAAAATGAAATAGATCTGCTCCCTGCAGTAACAGTAACGACTAAAGCACCACATTTGGATTAATTTGCTGCTAAAAATAGTCCCCAACAAGAGGCTGATAAAGGAGTGTTTTTTCATTTCTGTCCCATCCCATTCCTTCCTATCCTGTCCCCTCCCGCTCCCGTTTTTATATTTATTTATTTTACTACTTCTCCATTGTCTCAGGAGTGTCTCTGGAGGCCTTGTCCCTGAGGACTGGTGTATTTGACAGCAAAGTTACATGTTTTACAAACAGCATACAGTGTGACACTACAGTCACTCTCGACTCTCATGAACTTCTTTTTAAGTATATCCGACTTGCCCCAGAGCATTGTCAGTTGATTCCCGTTCCTGTCCGCTCCCGTTCACCTTTTTTCCTGTACCGTTCCATTCCAGTGATTAGTACAGAAATCCATTCCTGTGACCCCGCAGGCCTCCCGGAAAGACGTCATTCTCTATCCCCAACAAATCCAATATTTCTTCCGGTTTATTTCTTTTTTGATGGGTTCCACTAGTTGAAATACAAATAGTATTAAGAGTACTTCTAATACTTCTGATAATAATAATAATAGTAGTAATAGTGATAATCTCCAGACAGGTTGTGAGAGTTTGTGTCGTTTGATCAGCTGCCAGCTGGCACCACTTCTTCCCCTCCGATCCACCCACTCACTCGCTCACCTCACCTCGGCTTTGACCTCTAGTCTCTCGCCCCGACATCCCCCGACACACACACATACACACATGAACACAAACACACACACACAGAAGCACTGGGACTGAGCCAACACTCCCGGGCACAGTTGGCACGGAGCGGCCGGCTGACAGAGACTGAAAGCAGAGAGAAGATAAAACAGAGGCGAAACGGCTGAAAAGGGAAAAAAATAAAAGAAGAAGAAAGAGAGGAAACAAGAATGGAGGGAGAGGGTGTCATGTCAAGATAGAAGAGTGAGAGAAGTTACAAAGGAAAGACGTTTAAGAAGTCCAGGAGGGGGTTTGAAAATAATCTCTGAACATTTTGAGATAAATAGAAATGTTCACTCCCTTAGAAAAATGGACACTTATTCAATTATACCAAATATGAGCTAAACTCTGATTCAAACCAAAGAAAACTACAGACAAATCTGTTTTCCCAGGTGAGGTGACAATCACATAACCCTGAGTCGAATCTTCTGACTGCAATTTAAACCAAAGAGATCAAATATTAAACTCTTTCTTTCAGTTTCAGTCGTTCTTAAATGACTTGATTCTGGGCCGCCCGCTTGGAGGACTATACCCTCAACACATGGGGCATTCTCACAAGGCTACCGCTGACCCCGCAAAATCTTTTTTGTGGCTGGAATTACATGAAACTACAAATTAGCAGCAAATAAAACATGCTTAAATATATCCTGCATTCTGAAGTGTTCATTTGAAGTGATAATGAAATGTTCTAGTTTAAGATGACATGTTCGCTCATCCCATGAGGAGGGCGCACAATCATCAAACTCACTCATAATAGAGGTTGTCATTCCTTAACTTTAATCAGAAAGAGGATCAAAATGACGATTTTTGGAGCCAAAAGGAAGATAATCTAAATCTAATCATTTGGGGGAGGGGTGTTGGGTTTGTTGTATGCAGTATTTGTGCACATGTTTGACTTTGACAGCAGCAGCTTTGACTGTGAGCTCTGAAGCTTCCTGCTGTTTTCAGCCTCACACAAACTCTCAGTCTGAACATGTTTTTATCTCACCTTCATCACACTGATCTCGGTGTAATGTGTGTGTATTGTGTGTATTGTGTGTGTGTGTGTGTGTGTGACAGGAGTACAACGGAGAGAAGACCAACAACGGGATCCACTACAGGCTACAGCTCCTCTACAGCAACGGTGAGTCTGCCAGACGTTTTACAAGACGTTTAATCAGACGTTATCATTTGAAGTTTACGTCACAGAACACTGCTGCTGCTCTACAGCTGCCTGAATTGGTCGGTTTTAGATTTTTGGCTTTTCTGTTTTAAATGGTTTGTTAGTTTTAATGTAGTCTGGTGTGTTTGTGGAGAGTGATGTGACCGCTGTTTGTGTTTAAATAAATCATCTTCTCCTTTAACATAAAGCTCTATCTCTGTAGGGATCCTTCATGTAATGTTGTCAGACGCATAGAATAACAATCTGAGCCTTTCAGTGACAAAAACAACAACTTTTAGTGGACACACTTTGATCCATCAAGGATGATGTTGCAGACATTACAGCCTGTTTCACTGCTGCAGGCTGGAGGAATCTACTGCAGTGATTTATTTTTGCCATTTAGACTCTTCAAGTTGAAGTTCCGGCAGGATGGAGGGGCAAATTAAATCAAATGAATTAGTTATGTTAAAATATTTTGCAGGATTTTCATGTTAAGGACAAACCGCTGACTGTGAACACACTCCTTAAACTGACTGACAGAATGGTATTAAAACCACATTGAACCTTTTCTAAATGGCAGACGTGCAGGTCAGGTGAGTCTTTATGTGAACCGGTTTCAGGTTTGCACAGCTGATTGATGGAGTTGATTTAATGGCCGCTTGCTCCCGTAGGTGAAACTAACTGTGTGTGTGTGTGTGTGTGTGTGTGTGTGTGTTTGCAGCTGAACTTTGCTGCATGAATTAGAGTTCAGAATTTGTAGAGAAGGAATTTATATTAAAGGTCACCTCAGTGGAAAAGTTTTTTATTATCAGCACAGAGAGACAGAAAGAGAGAGAGAGAGAGAGAGAGAGAGAGAGAGAGAGAGAGCATCTGGAGTATCGGACAGCTAACTAAACCTGAACTCTGGTTTGTCCATCGGGGGGGAGGGAGAGAGAGTGGAAACATACACTCGTCTCTGTGCTGGCTCCGCTCCAGCCCTGCACTCAGACCCCTGCAGGAGCCGCAGATAAAGTGAGACATAAAAGAGTGTTTTCTTCCAAAGGGGGATAAATCACTCTAATATGAGGCGGCATCGTCGGATTAGCATCGTACGGAGGTAATTGACCTCATCTGCAAGCGGGACGGATAGCCGCCATTTATGCCGCTGACTGCTCACACTCGGCGTCGGAGCGAGGAGTGAATCATGTCAATTAGAAAGCACAGGAAGCTGCGAGGAAACGGCCCGACAAACAAGGGAGGAGAAAATAAACCCGAAGCCACTGAATGCAATTAGAGCTGCTGCGCCCGCTAACAGGTGTTCCCTGCAATTTGCTTCCTCCACCCCATGTCGTGTTTGTGTCACATTTACGCTCGGATGCATAGCTAATAAAAGACAAGCAATCCTGATTGATATTTAATTTGTGTGAGAATGAGGATTCCTTGTTATCCTTGAGGAAAAAGGCAGCAGGGGGGGGGGGAGACGAAGGGGGGAGGGCTCTGCAGTTAAAGGCGGGTTTGGCCTATAAATAATAAACAGCTCTGGAGCAGCGCTAATGTTTGTTTTTGCTGAGGGGGGTGTTAGCGTAGCCGGGACGAGACGACAAGAAGAAGCTACACAAACATAAACACACAACCGGGACATAAATAATAAGAGAATTCATTTACTGAACATTATTACGAATCACTGCTTTTGTTTTGTTTTTTCTTCTTCCTGCAGACTGAGATCAAATTAGCATTTCAGGCTAATGCATGAATGTATGTTGTGTGTAAGTGTGTCGTCTGACAGACAGTCTCGCTCACACTCACATCATTCTGACTGAATACTGTGTGTGTGTGTGTGTGTGTGTGTGTGTGCTCGGCTCATTTGTGTGTGCTTTTTGTGTTTTTCAGGCATCAGGACAGAACAGGATCTTTTTGTTCGACTCATCGACTCCATGACCAAACAGGTGAGAAGATACTAAACCTCACACCTAAAGCCACAACTGACACCTCGACCACTTTAAAAATGCAATAAAGAGAAAATCAGTGAAGAAACAGTTGATATTAGACATGTTTAATACTTACTATCCGATCTCCTGTTGGCTGTTGGGAATCTCGAGGACAGTAGAGCACGCACTCCAAGGATTGTCACATGAACAAAAAGAGCCAATCAGGGAGCTAGCTGACTAAAGAAGGAAGCACAACAACCACAGTTAATCCGTTTTGACTCACCTCCAGTTTGCTCTGTACAATGCACAGCACATGTTCACACCATCTCCACGTCTTTATCCATAGTTTAAATTCCTTCTTTGGGAATTTCTGCTATGTTTGTTTACCCTAAAGTCGTGTTTGACGAGAGAAAATTCACAAGGTTTCCAGTTTTGAGTGTCAGGACTCTAGATGTTGTTGAATAAACATAAAGAGTGTGTAGAGAGCAATGATGTGACCAAAACAGCCCACCACACACTACAGGAACAAAACTGTTTCATCCATGATTATTTGTCGTCATGTGTGGGGTCTCTCACATTTTCAACAATCTTCAGCAATCAATCAATCTTCAACATCTGTTGACACTTGAACAATCTTTTGATGTGGGTCAGACGTCGCTCTCTGGTTCTACACTCCTGAATTTCTCACAGTTAAGCTAAACATGCTTCTGTTCTATCGCCTTACTGCGGACAGTTTTTACATGTTTGTCTCCCTCGTAGTCCTACCGTGGTGTCGTGCATTAAAAATGATGCAGACAGGAGTTTTCTTTAAATGTGCGATAACGCTACACAAAACAAAGATAGAAATCGGACAGGTTTATGTGCTAGATTGATCCTAAACTGTTAAATTGTTGTGTTACGGCAGCTTTTCAGAGCAAAAATACAGCACTGGAAAATGAAATGCACAGTTAATAAACCCTTATGCTAGAAGGGTGAAATATATACCTCAAAAAACACTACACTACAATATTGAATTATACACTGAAATGTCATTACTGTTAATTTATTTGGTGTTAATATATAAGCATACTGTACAGGGGTGTAAAGGTGATGATATGCAGATACATCGAGCAGGGTTATTGAATTTGAAAAAGACAATCATGCAAAGTTGAAGGTGTTAAAGGTGTTAAAGAAGAATGAAGGGAACAGAACAGAGTGCAGACGGAGAGCATCAGGATCCGGGTTCACTGCTCACAGAGGACAGTTCCTACAGCGAGGGGAAAGTTACAGTGAGCTGATAATGACCGAGTGGTTTGGAAACAATGTCAGGATTTCATAATAATAGGGGTTTGATTTTAGCATTAGCGTTCGGTTATTTAACGGAACAACTTTCTTACAAACATTAATAATAGGAGTGATGTGTCACTTTGCACACTCCACACCAGGGAAGCGTGAGTAAGCGTTAAATAAATGTCTACTTTCAGCTTCCATATTTTAAGATGTTTTGCAAACTGGAAATATTTCTCGAATCCTGAGTACTTTCGCAGAAGCTCAGCTGGTTTCCACCTAAGAAAGCCAACTAAAACCACTAATTTACTCTGACCCACTGTGACTCTAGAAACCTGCCCTCACCTCACACAAGCCCAATTATTAAACATTTAATCAAACATATCTTTCCTCCTTACAGCCCCAGACTCTTTCCGTACACTCTGTAACTTCACCTAACCCTTAGAAACTCTTTTTTACAAAAAAGTCTCCTCTTAACCCGTCCTCCTCCTCCCCTCCTCTTTTCTTAAACTCTCACAGCTCTGATATGTTTTCCTTTCCAGCCGTGCAGCTCGTTCTTTAGCCGACTCCAGATCCTCCTGTTCCTCCCACCTTTCCGGTTTTCACTCACTCAGAACCCCTGTGTGGGATCTGAACCTGTGAAAGCTTTCTCTGCCAAGAAAAAAAAAAAAAAAAAAAGCAACCCCAAATATTTTCATATTTCAGTCCGTCCTGCCAGTCGACCTCCTCGCTTCATTCCTGCAGTTCACTCAGCTCCAGATTCTGCTGCTGCCCTTAAAGCCTCAGTTTAACCGTTTAACCGTGTTTAATAAGAACACTAAAAAACTAAGATTGTCAAAATTTTAGATACTATGATAATTTCCCCATTCCTTACTCACTGCTTTTTCTACATCATGTATCTTATCGCTATTTGCACGACTGGTACAGAAGACACTGGTCCATGGCTAGATGAGTTAATATTGTGGTCATGTAAACCCCTCATTCTCCAGCCGGAAGTTCAATAGAACAATACCCTGCTTTCACCAAAGTTATGTAACCAGTTACCATTGGCCCTCTACAGTACAGCATCATAAGAATTGCTGCTGATATTTTACCCATTACTGCAAAATTCCTGACAATTATCAGTGATAATTCAATTACATTACTTTTTTGTGCAACGACCAAAACTCACACTTACAGCTAGGCAGCTACCTCTGTCAGCCATCGTTATGATGGATGGATAGATAGATAGATAGATGGATAAAAGAAGTCTATACATCCACATTTGTAGCTTAACATTTGGTAATAAAGTCTCAGATAAATTAATATGTAAAATATAAAGCTTAAACTCTAAAGTCTATAACTGAAATGTAAACATACGTTGCAGGGAGGTAGGGGTGTGAATATGTAATACAGGTGTTCAAGTTCCTGTAGAGTTAACTGCACTCCAAACCAACCTGTAACCATATATTGGAACACTTCCTTTGTAAAACAACACTTTAATTAGGAAGCAAATGCACTGTAACTAGATTTTTAAAAAAGTACCTTTAAATAGATTATGATGCAGGACTTTGATCAAAAGTAAATTTAGTACTTTCCTGATGCAATCTTCCAAACAAAACTGTAGAATAATAAATGAATAAAACCTGCAGACGTACAGTGAAACTGGTTCTTTGTTGTCTGGGGGGAAAACAGATTTTTAGTATGTAATTATTATCCCTCATAAACATCAAATAAACTCATATGAATCATGTACACTTGTATAACCCTCTACCTTTCCCCTTAGATACACCCCCCCCCCACCCATATCATCATCTTATAACCCCCCCTCCCCTTCTGGTTCGAGCCTGTCGGCATGTCACCGATCGATGTACCGAGCGGCTCCTCAACAAAGCGTCAGCCGTGGAAACCGATCAATACGCTCTAATGTGGCACAGCGACGGCACACAGGAGACAATAATCCTGACACGTCCTCCTCTGTGACACACACACACACACACACACACACACACACACACACACACACACACACACACACACACACACACACACACACACACACACACACACACACACACACACACACACACACACACACCTTCACCTCCCACTACACGACACTCCATTGGTAGGCAGTCAGAGCTGACAGACGGGTCGACTGGAGTCCCCACAGATCGATAAGACCCCGTCAAGGGCCGTCAGAGTCCCAGAGTCAGAGCGGGTCAGAGGTGCATTAATGCAGATTAAACTGTGGAGAGACCCTCACCTCACACGAGGACCCCGACTCGACCTTTATACAGTCTAACAGTCTGAGGGTCTCAGTGTGACTGCTGCTGTCATAGCTCTGGTTGAACTTTATGTCAAAAGAGGAAGTCAAACCATCCTCATGTTTCACAAAATATCTTGAATTTTTCACAATTAAAAAAAGATGTTCTTCACTTTTTGGAGATTTGAGTGTCCAAACAGGTCCTGACTTTTATGATTTGTTTTCACTTTCTGGAAAAAAACAGTATCCAAATGGTTTTAGAAACTGTAATATTTATCTCTCACTAACTCCGCCTTCTAAAAAAAAAAACAACAACAATTTTACAAAAGATCATCATAATCGACCACAACTTGTAAAACTAAGTCACACAAGTCCTCACTTCACTTGTTTTCCCCTAAAACTTTCTGTCCTTTTTTTAATCATTCCACCTTTTAAAAATCATCTTTACGTTCCAAAACATTTTCTCACGTTGCAAAAACTTGATCTCTTCCTCTCAAGACTTCCGGAAAACTTTTCTCACATTCAGAAACTGTTTTTATTCACTAATGTCCTTGCCTTCCAAGCATTGTATCAGTTTTCCAAAATGTACTGATTTCATCAAAACTATCCACACTTTTTACACAGTATCTTCAATGTCTCCACTTTCACTGAGCTGTTTTTGAATTTAGAATATTTTTCAATTTTCAAATAATGAATTCCTCTTTATCAAGCCAGGGCCTCTGGTCCCTATTGAACGATGTAACATTGGGACCCACCAGAACAGCCTTTTCATTTCTTTAAGTCTTAATAAATAAATCTCAGTGTCCCTCAGAGAGATCTGTCAAGTTCCGAGTTTTTCAGAAAAACAAAAAACATTCCTATTTTTCCAATTAATAGTCAAAACAGTTCCCAATAAAAGTTCCCAAATCTCCAATAAATGGTCTAAAATATCCACAATTTGTTTGAATGTTCCCACTTAAGAGACGAAGTCCTTGAGCAACAATCCCTCAAACACTTTTCTTCCTTTCCATAAGGTCTCCACTTTCTCAAAAAGGTTCCTCACTTATTGGTCCTCACAGTGTTAACCTGCAGCTGGTCCTCACAGTGTTAACCTGCAGCTGGTCCTCACAGTGTTAACCTGCAGCTGGTCCTCACAGAGATAGAAATAAAAAGCACAGGCTCACTGCAGAATGTGGACACAAAAACTGTCTTAAAAGTAGACATACAATCACACACTGGTGGGATTCTTGCATCAGCAATGATGATGTATAAATATTGACCTCCAAATCTACACACAGACTGAGTGTGTATATATGTGTGTTATTGTTGAGTAATGTGTGTGTGTCTGATGCAATCCCTGCTGGTCAAACTGGAGCGTTTTAATCCAGAGGAACAGAGCCAGGACCGGGATCAATAATGCAGGAGAGGTCGTTATCCTAAAAGTATTGTCCCCCAGGGTGTGTGTGTGTGTGTGTGTGTGTGTGTGTGTGTGTGTGTGTGTGTGTGTGTGTGTGAGTGTGTGTGTGCAGGGCGGAGGTCTGTTTTGACTATAAAGGTGGATGAGGTAGTGGTAGGTCATTGTAGGAATAGAGGGAAGGATGCGCGTGCACACACACACACACACACACACACACACACACACACACACACACACACACACACACACACACTTACTTACTGGAGTTCATTTGCAACCACCAGGGCATTACAAAAAGAAACACATACACATACACACACTCAGCGGTCATCCGTCATCCGGACGCTGACATGACAGCTCGGTGGGGGTGAGGAGGGGGGGGCTTCATCCTGGGGCGCCGCCCGCCATCTGGCAGGGAATTCTGGGAAGGCCGGAGGAGGCTGAGACCACCGAGAGGGAAGGAGGAGGGGAGTCGGGTTTGTGGTTGGCGGCCATCTTTGACTTTGTTTTTAGGGAACAAAATAAAAGGGAATACCAGCTCAGATTTATTCACGCTCTGAACTGGTCCCACCTGTACTAAACTGGTTTATCTTAATCCTAATGAATATAATATGTAGGTGAAGTGTGAAAAAAGAAAAGAAAATGGGGTTTAAACTGGATAACAAACTCACAAAACCAGCTTCAAACGCTGTTACTCTAAACTATTTAACTAAACTAACCCTCATTTTCAGAAATGACACCAATGAGGAGGTGTCCTCTTGATGCTTCAAAAGCCACAGAAGTTACATACACATTCATTTAAAAAAAATAAACGTTTTGACAGCCTGGTTTAAAAAATTAAAGTGTATTTCTAAACTGGTTTACACTGGTTTGAGTAAATCACTTGAAATATGATTAATTGGTTTAGCTTTCAATGTAAAGTAAAGTGGTATAGATATGAAAAAAGTACTTTACTGCTCTCTTAATTAAAATAAAATAACTGGTTAATATGGATTCTTTAAGCTGGTTTATATCTCGTCTGACCTGTGTGTGTGTGTCTCTGTCTCCTCAGCCCATCCTGTATGAAGGTCAGGACAAGAACCCGGAGATGTGTCGTGTCCTCCTCACCCACGAGATCATGTGCAGGTAAGACCCGGGCCATAACAAACCCTGATTATTGCCTCGCAGGAGCTTCTCAGCTGCCAGGTGGCTGTGTGGCAGGAGACCTGGCTGCAGTCGAGCTGGGAACTTTTACATTTTAGTTTCCAGGTGATCTGAAATATCTAGAATCGTATACAAAAGAATTGAATCAGAGCAGTGTGCAATTATGGTCCCACTATATGTGTATGTGTTGTTGGAGGTTGGAATGGTTTTGTTGATGAATGTACAGTGGTGTGTGTGTGTGTGTGTGTGTGTGTGTGTGTGTGTGTGTGTAGGGTGTTAATTATGCTGCACAGGAAGTGTCTGTCTGTGTGTTTGTGTTAACAGTGTGGCTGTCATGTCTTGGACTGTCAGCGCAAGAAGATAAAGACAACATGTTTTGGTGTTACATGGTGCGATCAGTACTGCCATTACACCTTTAACACACCTTCAGCACATGAACCCTGATGTAAAGACAATAAAGTTCAGTGGGTATACTCTTTATGTAAAACAAAATAATCTTTTAAATATTGAATCTGATCTCATTTTCACACCAGAAATCAAACAAACAAGCTATCACACGGCAAACGATTACAGTGCAAAGAAAACCTCGACTAAAAGTTATTTCTGTGACTGACAGGTTCAGATTGTTATTCTCATTTTCTGAGAACATCACAGAAAGGATCCCCACAGAGATTCACCTTTTTGTTAAAGAGGAAGATGATTTTAAGCAGGATCAGCTGTTACATCACTCTCTGCAAACACACCAGACTACACTGACAAAATCAGTCATTTTACCTCACAGAACAAAGGAGGTGCTGGTCTACCTCTGCATTGATTGGTTGGTAAGTTTGATTTAATAAATGATGGTATTTTAAATTAACCCTTGGTACTAGATGCAATATTTATGTTACACACTAGAACGCAGAAAAATATCTAAAATAACTGACACAGCAGAAGAAAAGTAACACTGGCTTCACTAATCCTGACTTAAGAGATCCCACAAAGCTGCTTATCAACCTGATAAATCAAAATAACTTTAAGAAATGTAAGATAATGTAAAATCATACGGGACACACAGAGTGTTTGTCGGTCTCTCTCCCTCCTCCCCTCTCACCATCATCTCCCAGAGCTCCACTATAAAGAGATCTGATTGGTCGATAGGCGGAGTTTCAGGTTGATCTCTTAATGAGACCATAACCTGCTCCGGAGCATGCTAGGTGTTCAGCATTAGTTACCATGGTGATCTACCCCGGGAAGAAGTGAACCACATTCTGAAAAGGTAACCATAGGGATCCTTTCTGTTAATGTTGTCGGACACTTAGAATAACAATCTGAGCCTGTCAGTGATAAAAACAACAACTTTCAGTGGACACACTCTGATCCATCAATGAATAGTTGACATTACAGCCTGTTTCACTGCTGCAGGATGAGGTAATCGACAGGAGTAAGCCCCAAAAATAGATCCCCTAGGTTGTAGTTAACATCCGTGTTTAATGTAAAATATTCATCTGAAAAGTGAGTAAACTCTTTGGTTTAGAGATAAATGCTTCATTAACATTTAAATGACAGCACAGTTTATTTACTTTACAAATAAATATAAAAAAATGTATCAATAAATGAGCAAAAAGATGATTCAGTTATCACTGTAGATATTCTACACTCACAGAAGGTAACTTGACAACACCTGTGTGTTTGTGTAGTGTGTTTATGTGTGTGTTTATGTGTGTGTTTGTGTATCTGTAAGAGAAAAAAAGAGCAGCTGTTGGTTTGTCGTCGTTCATCACAGCAATCAACACGTTTCCTGCCCTGCGTGTCTCTGCTGCTGTCTGAGAGTTAATGCTTTTACTGCTCAGACAGGAGGGAAGAGGAGGAGGAGGCTACAAATATTACACACACAAACACACACACACACACATAGACAATACACACACACACACACACACACACACACATAGACAATACACACACACACACACACACACAAACAGGCTGATGTTTTGTTTTTCTCAACATGTTTTTTGGAGATAACATGTTTCTACTTACAATTTACAAAGATCATGTCTGATTAAAAATGACTGAACTGGTTTCTCATCAAACTGGTCCCAGTTTGGGGGAACTGGCTCAAGATTTTGATTTATATGTTAGATTTAAGTGGTAGTTGTGTAGAATGAACTGGGAGTGTTGTAGTGCAGGTTTACAGTGAACTGGTTGAGATATCACCGGTGTAAATAAAAGCACCTTATGTTGCACTTCTCTTAACAAAGTTACGAAGTGCTTCACAAATAAAACGGAAAAAAATAGAAAAAGGAAATCAGCAGGAACTTCTTGAAGTCAGTGGAGGCAGCTCTGACTGATATCTGTCAGAAGTGCATCACAATAATCTAAATGAGAAGTGATGGATAACTGAGCAAACCAGTGGGAGAGAGGAAGGCTCTTATTTTGGAGTTTTGTTTGAATTGAAAGAAACAGGATTTGAGGGTATTTTTATTTTTAGTGTTCAAAACGAAGGTCAGAATCAAAGTCAGATGCTAAACTGGAAAATCTCTGCCCATGATCACTACCATCACTGGTAACTCATTAACATCTTGTTTAAATATGATGTTTGATGAGTTGAGTGAATCTAAATTTAATCTTTACCGCGCCATAAATGTATATAAATATGAAGGTAACTGGTTAAAGGCAGACATGTTGGAGGTCGCTGAGTCAATCATTTTTCTAACAGTGAGAGTCGTCGTTGACTTTTGGATTAAAGTTGTTGCACAGATTTAGGTTTGTTTTGGAGCATGGAGCTATGTTTGTAACAACAGTCACTCACTCACTCCTCTGACTTTTATCAGGGAGTTTTAATCCTCTGTAAGATTCATGTGATAAAATGTACACAATGGCCTCTGTGTGTGTGTGTGTGTGTGTGTGTGTGTGTGTGTGTGTGTGTTTCTGAGCTTCAGTCGTGATTAAGTGAGATTATTAACAGCTCTCCCTGATGGATGCTGTGTTTCCATTCGTTAATGAGACACAGATCATTCTTACCGTCCCTGTCTGTCTCCGTCCATCCCAGGTGAGCTCGTCTTTATGGGCGTCCCTGTTGGTTTGTCTACCTGGATCACACTTAGCAGGCTGCACCTTTCAGGTGTAACACCTGTGTCAGAGAGTACAGGTGAAGGAACACCCTGTCCCCAGGAAAAAAGTCTGTTCTGCTCCACTGTCTGAACCTACACCGATAAAAGGTTATGTGCTGTACTTCATGAAGCATACACGCAATCCTGATGAGGCCAGGGTTTGACTCTAAATACTGTAGGTTACCCCACTCTAAGTTTATTAACCTGTGCAAGGTGTTCATGAGCCAGGCATTAAATGGTATCCTTTAAAACAACAACCAGGTTTAAGAAAGACAACTGATGCTTAAGGTTCCTGAACTCAGACCCTTACAAAGTGTTAGATAAGAAGAGAACAGATAACTCCAAACATTCTCATCATGATGAGAGAAAGAGAATGTAGACGTAAGGGTACTTTCAAACAGACCTCAGACCATGTAAGAAAGAAAGAAATGTTATGCTAATCGATACTTAACAAATCTAACCATGGGTAAGAAAAAAGGAAAACAGTTCTTTCTCGTACCAGAAAGAAAGAAAGAGAAACTAAGAAGGACATGAACATCGCACAAAACAGAAAGAAGAAAAGAAAACACATTCTCAAGGGTTCCTTAACATCACCTGACCACATGAAAATTAGAAAACCGGTGCATAAGGGGTTCCCTCAAAACCCTCCTAACCACGAGTTTCAGACACAGAAGATCTGAGTGCAATGGAACCTGAAGCAGTCATAGACAGCTCTTTTGTCATATTAAATAACAAAGAGTAAGGTCTTTTACCTGCTTTTTGTAAAGTGTCTCGAGATAACACTTGTTATGAGTTGACGCTAAACAAATAAAGATTGATTGACACTTTAGTGGATCCTCAAGAAAGTCTTTTGCTGTAAGGGAAGAAATCTGCCTCCAGAGGGCTAAAACGACAGAAAGTGTTAGAAAGGGAGAAAACAGATATTGAATGGTAACTTATAATGATTTATAATCTGGTAGAAAGCATAAAACAAAAAAAACACTTAGTGTGCTTTAAAATGGAAAGTAGAAGCCAAACGGTACCTTGAAACAGATGCTACCTTGTTTGTCTTAAAGAGCCGTCAAAGATGGCTTAACAAAGCATCAGTTCAATAAAAAAAGTTTCCGCCACATTTGTTGAATTGGGAATGAAAAATGTGCACGACTCTTCAGAAAGCCTAAAGTGTCGTACAAACAGCTGTAGAATAAATTGCAAAACAAACTAAATGAGTCCATCTTGGAGAGGGGGAATGTTGTACTTTGTGACAGCTGAAGTTTATGAGAAGATTCACTTTTTAGAAGCAGTAGGACATGATGAATCTGGCTCTTTTCCTGTAAATATTGCCCAAAACAAAATCCACTCTTCTGGAGATTTTTCGCTGTGTGTGTGTGTGTGTGTGTGTGTGTGTGTGTGTGTGTGTGTGTGTGTGTCAGCGTGTGTGTGAGTGTCAGCTGTGACCTCTCCATCTTGCTATTGCGGCACATTAACCATTCTTAAACGGGACCGTGCTGCTTTCCAAAACTACCAAATCACAAACCAGTGAGCAGGCGCGGCGGTGGCAGCCAGGTTGGCACACCGGCGGCGCCAGCGGGCTCCCAGAGGCTCGCCAGCTCTAGGCCGCTTTCCTCGCCTTGCCTCGCCGACACCTCGCTCCCTCGCTGGCTGCCAGGCTCGGGGCAATGCTGAGAAAAACCTGCTGCCACGCTCACCGAGAGGGAAAGCGTGGTCCCGGCCAGGCGGTGCTGGCTCGCCGGCTGCTGGCAGGCAGAGCGAATCATCGAGCCTGGCTGCCGGAACGTTTCAGGCCTTGGGGTAATTACAACACTTGCCCTTTGAAAGTGAGCCCTGTGCTGTCGGCCCGGTTATCTGGACGCTGTGATCCGAGTGCCGGCCTCTGACGCCGCACTGCATGGCCCTCTGGGAGCCTTTGAAGGGCTGGCTCAATGTTTTTTTTTTTTTTTTATTGTGAGTGTGTGATAGTGCGGCGCAGACAAACCTTCTCTTTGTGCTTTAAGTAGATTCCACTTGTGGAGACGTCTGAAGTGGCCGAGGAGGGGCAGCCAGCGGTAATGATGCCTGTGTGGCCTGACTGAGCCTCGTCGGCCAAACTGGCTCCTGTGGCTGAATTATTTTAAGGCCTTAAGTGTGTGTGTGTGTGTGTGTGATGCATGTGTGTGTCTGTGTGATGTGGATGCACTGCGACCTGAGACGCTTCCAGCTTCTGTAGCGCCGATGAGAAATCTCTGCGCCAAAATGAGTGACAGCACCAAAAACAACACAAACACACACTGTTTGTTTTATTTTTACTGTTTTTTTAACCTCTCACACACACACACACACGCACACACACACACACACACACACACACACACACGCACACACACACACTTGGAGCTTCACACTCCTCTCAGGTCTGTGTGTTGTTCCTCTCAGTCATTAGCCGGCCGTGGTGTTAGCCTGTTTGCGGCCCGGGGGGAAACGTCATTAAGGCGATATTGTGGACGCTCAGCCAAGGTTTGTTTTCGTCTTTGGAAAGGGGCCCCGGGTCCCTGGAGGGGCCCCGGCAGTGCTCCTGGGGTCCGGTTTGTTTATAACACTTCTTTGGCAGTTTGGAGGAGGTTGTCACCACAGCAGCACCAGTGGGTTTCCAATGCTAATTGGTCTCCTGGAACTTTCACTAATGGTTCCAAGTAGCTGGGGGAATAAATTATTGTGGCGCGTTCTATGGCAACAGTCACACACAAACACACACACACACACATACACACACACACGCAATCACACACAATCCATTCAGACACAAACACAGTGCTTAGTTTCTGATTTTTCTCTACTTAGAGATCAAACGGCGCGATAAATGATTCATAACGCGTCTCATTTGGCATTCGCACTCGATTTGACGCTTGTTTGTCAAATGGCAATTTGATTCAGGCCAGCGTGGGGCCGACGCAGGAGCGTAATTGGACGTCGCGGGTCAGATGCAATATGATTAATTTTTAAGAATTACCGGAAGATATGTTAATGACCCTCACAGCGATGAGGGGGGGCGCGGATGGATGGTGCAGAGCAGCTTGTCGGGTTATCGTGTCAGGATAGTTTAGTTGTTATTAACGAAGGATTCCGTCACATTCACATCTCAGATCACTGATGTTTAGTGTTATGAATGAATTTTGACAAACCTCGCCCAATTTCTGTCTCATTGGAGGTTAAAAAATGTGAAAGTTTCCCTCTGAGGCTGAACGTGACTGAGTGTAAGAAACCATCGAATCAGAAACACCACAGTTTAAAACTCCTGATCTTAAATGACACATCAGACATTTTAAATCAGAATCAGTTGAATTTACAAGTGTGTTCATGTGTCTTTAATTTGTTAGGAAATAAGCACAGAAATGTAAATGAAAAGCAGAAAGCATACTGCAACAGTCTAGGAACTTAGAGACTTACAGACAGGATGATTAAGAACTTTCTTAGTCACAAAAGAATATTCTTATACTCCAAAGTTAAAGAACATAAATAATAACAGAGAATCAAAGACGTAAAATCAATCACATGCACAGTTTTTGAGGTTTAACGTTAAAGCATGAAGTTATATTTTTAAAGAAAGCATTATTATTATTACATTTATGTTCTTGGTCAAACAAAACGTCCTTTTTTTTTTTTTAACCTTTTCTAAAATATATTTTGCCCGAGAAAGATATTTTGCTTCAGTGGCAGAGTAGACGAGGTACACATTAGGATTTTAAAACATGAAAGATTTTAAAAAGCGTCGACATCAAACATTAGATATTTCATTTAAAGCAGCTATGATGATCTTGAAAAGTGTGAAGTCCCCTTTAAAGTTCTGGTAATCTAGATTTGGTAATCCTTAAATGTCTCTTCCTGGATCAGGTGGATCCAATCCTGATCCTTGGTAGAAAAAGACTGGATTACCAATACCTGGATCATTTTTATTTGGATAAACTCTTTTGCACTATCTGACCCTGGATGGGCTTTAAAAGAAGCAGCAACATTTAGCATTTAGTGTTTCCAAATATTCACTGACAGCCTCCGGCTGTCGGACACTAAACGCAGCACATTCAAACACTTCATCACTCAGACCGTGCAGCAGGTTTGTTTGATGGATATTAATGTACTGGACTCGATCCTCCGCTGTTAAACATGCCACACTGACCCCGCCCACCACAGGCCTGTTTTAGCTCCACCTGCCCCCTGCAGAGCTGAGATATAAACCCAGCGCTCCTTCCCTCACGCTCTCCCTGCGGATGCCTCCACAGAAAAGGGAAGCAGCTCCTGTTTGGTCCAGTTTCATGTTGGACTCAATGAAAACGCTCGGTGGTCAGTTTGCCCTCTGGCTACCTGGACGGCCGTTTGGCGAGCAGCTGTCCGGTTGGCTGGCTGGTTGTCAGGGGCTACGGTGCCGGGGGTCAGGTGGGGGGATGAGGGGGGGTCCACAATGATGCCTCCATCGCTGGGCGTCGTCCAACTGTTAGTGACCTTGGCTTGGACTGCACCCAGCTGGACAGAGAGAGAGAGAGAGAGAGAGAGTTTGTTTTGTGTGACTGTGTTTGTGTGAAGAGATAACAGGACTACTTTTAATAAAATAAAAGTGGGCATTTTGAAGATATACTCTTTATTTTGTGGGTTTGTAATATTTCTTGAATGTTTCCAGGAGGGAACTAGTTAATAATAAAACAGTTATGGTGAAGTTTGTGGCGTCGACGTTCCTCAAAGAAAAGTTTGAACTGTCCGTTTGTTATTGATTTTATTGAACTTTATTGATTTGAGAACTTGCTTTTAAGTCTCAGTTTTTTAAAAATATTTTTGTTTCAACAAAATATGCATGCCTTTGCATCATTATGTCCCCTCTGGGGCAGCTGTGGCTCAGTGGTAGAGTTGGTCATCTCTCAACAGGAAGGTCTGGGGTTCGATCCCCAGCTCCTGAAGGCACATTTCCGACACTTAATCCTAACCCTTGCTCCTGCTGCTTTGTTGGCCGTGTGTGAATGTGTATGAGTGGGATTCCTGATGGGACACTTTACAAACTATTATTGTTGATTCATGAATGTGCTCTCTGCAAAAAACGTCCCTCTTGGTCGTCTAGTTGTCAGAAATAGTTTCATTCCCTGTAAAGTTTTTTTCCCCTCTGTTTTGGACAGAGATGGGCTTCAGTCAGATTATTTACAACCCTAGAAAGGACTTTACAGGATGAATAGTTTTGCAGCGTTATCTACGAGTAACAATTTATTTTTTATTAAAATTTTTAAAACTAGTGACAGCAAAAGAAAAAAATCAAGTCAGTTCAAGTGAAACACGTCGAGTGCCACAAAATAAACGGTAGCTGCTGCTGTTGTTGAAGCAGCAACATGCTAAAGTTAGCTTTCTCTCTTTGTGTTGCTCTTTTTCTTGTCTTATATTATTGTAACACTCTCACTTATGTGTTAAAGAAAAGTGTTTGTTTTTATGATAAACTCCCTGAACTCACCTGATCTGTGTCGTTCTCTCTTTCAGTCGGTGTTGTGACAAGAAGAGCTGTGGAAACCGCAACGAGACGCCCTCTGACCCCGTAATCATCGACAGGTAGGACCTCACTTTTTAATGGCTTCTCGTTCTCTCTCTCTGTACATGCTGTGTGTCTACTTACTTATGCTGAACACACACACACACACACCCAAACACTGTTTGATTCATGGTTTTTTTTATGGCTCAGTTCAGGACGTTCATTTTACATCAGGAGCTCAAATTGTGAATTTATTTTCAAAGCAGTCAACTTTGTAAGAAAAGCTTCTGGGTGTGACTCACTTTCATGTTTAAGATCTTACTCTCTCTGATTTGTTCACGGTTCACTTTTTTTTCTCTCTGTAGACGAGTTTTGTTGTTGGATAGTTTTTTTTATCATGAACTGTTGACTTGAGGTTAATCTTCTCTTCTCTGAATCAGCTGATCAGGATCATTGTCTTCTACGGCTTTAAATAAAGTTGAAACCTGTGGCAGAGAGGTCATTCTGTCAATGTTGATCAACTTTTTTCTTTTACAAATAAAGGTAAACCAAAGACTGACTAAAGGCTTGTGAGTGACAATTTCTCATAGTTTTTCAAAATAATTTGATAAACACCAAGGTGCTGAAAGGAAATTGTCCATGACAGAGAGATGAAGATCCGGACACTGAGGTGTGATGAGATGAGGTATGGCAGATACATGACACTGAAAAAGAGTGAGACTTTGGGCCTCAATTGTGGCAGTCTCTCTTTTAGGGTTTCAAAGTATTTTTCTCATATTCACTCCAAAGAATTCGGAGAAAACTTCCTGAAATCTTCATGAGTTGCTCTTTCACATATGCAAGCAACAGAGTCAGACTGTAGATTGACAGTTTTTGCCTTTGTATTAATGATGCATGTAATTGGATGTATTCACAATAGAAAAAAAAAAAGTGGTATAAAACACACGTATTAAAGCTGCTTTAGTGCATGCTTGAAGATTGCACAGCGCTCGCTCAAGGCCTACCTGATGTGAACGTCATCATCCCAACTCCTTGCAGAACTTGAACTATGTTGCAGGCTGTAAAATTGCGGGTAGCTGGGTGTTTTCTTTCACATATGCAGCTCTCCCCAAAATGTATCAGGACATTGTCCTAAGTTTGGGGCATGCGTGAAAACACCAATGCACACATCGGTCTCTGTCACCTTAAAGCACATTTGAAATGACTTTCAATGCAGTTTGTGATAAAAAAAAACATATTCATTGTAGACTGTGTTACTTCTGCCACATACCTCTGAAACAAACTGCTGCTCTGACTTTGATTGTTGATTATATCATTTTCATCCAAAACCACGAGAAACCTTTTAAAAGTGAATATGAACTCTGTTAGCCAATCAGACGGCTCCAAACTTCAGCATCATACTCCTTTATTAACGCCGCGCTCGTCCTCGCCAATCTAATCCCCCCGCCCCCGTGTCCTTGGAGTCAGCGTCTCTCTGTCACAACGCCCGGCCATGATTGGTCAGTGACAGCGGAGGTAACTGATGACCTCAGAGGAGGTCAGGAGTAGAGGGGGTTCAGTACCAACTCCATGTTGGCTCGTTAGAGAAGCTTTGGACTACAGCCAGGACACACACAAACAGGTGATACACAATAATAAACATAAACACACACACCTTACATATAAGACACAATGCATACAGTGCACTCTTGTTGTTACACGCCAGAATGGAGATTTCATCCACACCATGATGTATATACCGCACACACCTACACACACACACCTAAACACATATGAACACACTACACACACACCCTGTGTCCTCTCACCTCAAGGTGTGTGTGTTTTTTGTGTACGTGTGTGTCTGATGGGTGTTTTTAGAGTTTTTGTCACCTCTCTGTGTGTCCTCTCACACATGAGATGGATGCTATACGTCCAACTCTAACACCTCCATCAACATGTATAGACACAAGGCATTGTGGGCACAAAGACTGTCCTGTGTTTCATCGAAAAGAAAAACAAACAAAATATTTTTACAGTACTTTTATTACCTCGTAATCTGTATTTGTAAATTGTTAAGATTTTCTCTTATTTTAATTACATACCTGTATAACAAAGTGATATTTTTAGTCCATGGTTGGAAATTCACTTTTCTGCCTACCTGCCACTGTGACAGTCAAACAAGCCTCTGTGATATGCTCATGTGTGTTCATGAGACCACAGTAAGACATTTGTACATTGTAGCTTGGAGCTGAGTATATTTAGTTTGTTTCTCTCCTGGGTTTGTATTTCAGATGTCAGAGTTGTGTTAAGTTGAAGCGTTTCATGTTGAAGATGGAGCTGATCAGTTTTGATCAGCAGTCGATTATACTCAATTATTGCAAAGAAGAAAAGCGAGGAGACATCGGAGGAGATGGAGTGTATGGCTGCTGCATCAGTTCAGGCAGAGGACGGGGGATTTTTATTGCAATTGTTTGGCCATAGAGAGATCTGGATGAGGAAATACACTTCCGATACTTTCAGATTTTGGCCAGTAGATTTGACAGATTTTGTTAGATTGGCGAGGATTTGATGCAGAAGTATAAAGCTAATGGAAAGAAGCTTGTGGTCTTAGGTCATCATGGAGGTAAGATTAATATTCTGCATGGATCATGAAGGACTTCAAAGTCTGGTTCTGGTGTTGTTAAAGTGCAGAGCAGCAGGTCACTGAGGAGAGGAGAGGTGTGTTTATTATTGTCCAGGAGGAAGATGAATTTCTGTGTGTGAAGATTAATGTAAAAGATTTTTGGAGTGAGGAAGCTAGCTGGGAAAGAATGGAAAAAATGAACAAGACCACACACCTGATCCCTTCACTTTGATCTCTTTCACAGGGTGTTGTGGTTTACAGCAGCAGCGTAGTTTTATGTGTTATCTTTGTTGTAACATCAGGTTGTGTAACGGTCAGGAGAAAGTTTGCCGCTGCTGCAAAATGTCTGAAATCATTTTCTGTCTCCTTTCCTTGTTTCTGAGCTGCTTTAATTAGGACAAAACAGGACACCGACACCAGTCCACTAACCCAGGGAATACACACACACACACACTGACAGACACCCAGTTATTGTGTGCATATTAATGCCCACACACACATATATGTGCAGACACACACACTCTGTCAGTCTGTGTGTGTGATTTACTGCAGCTCTGCTTGTTTCTCCGCATTTTAGAGCCTGTTAAGAAATGGAGGATTTATTACTGTGACCCCCCTGTGATACACACACACACACACACACACACACACACACACACACACACACACACACTAAACTTAGGGCTGGAGGGGGGGTGGGGGGGTGGGTTTAGTGTGTTTAGTGACCCATCATGCAAATGATGTCGCTCTGCAGCTACAGTAAAACAGTTTAATGTTGTGAATTCACGCCTCAGATAGGTAAATCAAAGTGACACACACACACACACACACACCAACACACCCAGATTCATTCATTGTTATTCAAGCTTTTGTGTGGAAATTTGCTCTTTGTGATGTTTCATGCTGATATTCACTGATTGACTGATTGTTTATCTGCTGTCTCCTCTTTGCCGTATTTTAATTCTTTACTACACAAGAACTGTTAAACTTATTATTATCTCATTTTTTGAAGTAATTCGTAGATACAAAGTTTCTTCTGTGTTATCTTAAACACAGGATGCTGTCACTTCTCTCAGACTACGCTTTAAGGGCACACTCACACTAATCTCTACTGTGCTCAAGTACGTTTGACCCCCAAAGTCCAGTAAGTGTGACTAATGTGAGTGATCTGTACGCTGCACAAGCATGGTACACCTCCTTGGCCCTGGCATGGTTAAAGAGGTGTGCCTCCACACGGGAGTGTTGCTGACGCATGAGCACGAGGACTGGAAAGAAACGTGGACATGACGTATAATCGATCCCTGCCTTGCATAATCGCGAAATCCAGGAGTGTTAGAGCGGTGTGTCTGACTGAAATGACTCATAATGAGCAACAAAGTCAGTAAAGTTACAGTCAAATCTATTGTTAGACAAGAGAAAATTCACCCAGCCACCCTGATTCAGTCTATAGCTGACAGGTGACAGAATTTTTAAGGTGGATTTTTTTCTTTCATGTTACTCAGTGTATGAGTTGACATTTAGAATCGATCAAGCCACCTTGAATGTCTAAATGATGTATGACCATTGTGGGGTTTTTTTTGTGTTTTTTTGGGGCTTTTTGTGCCTTTAATTGAGAGATAGGACAGTGGATAGAGTGAGAAACCAGGGAGAGAGAGAGGGGAATGACATGCGGGAAGGGAGCCACAGGCCGGACTCGAACCCGGGCCGCCCGCTTAGAAGACTATAGCCTCCATACATGGGCCGCGTGCACTAACTACTGCGCCACCAGCGCCCCGATTGTGTTTGTTTTTAATCTCTCTCTTGCATGACATGCAGATCATGTGCAATTATTCTATTTCCTCACTTGGAAAAAAAAAAAGTCCTGTTCCATTGCACTCCGGCGGTACTTCATGTATGGGGATGATGTATGTACGTGAGGTGACTTATGCTCAGGCTTGGTTGGGCCTGGAGCAATGTGAGTGCAGGCCAGAATGGTACGGGGCAACTGTGTCAAGTGTAAGTGCCCCCTTAAACAATCTCTATTAAACGAGCAGTTTAAATACTGACTCGTAACTAATCTCTGCCCTTACACTTCTCAGCTGTGAGCAGAAATATGAACTCTATTTTCCTTCACTCTGCAACAAGAAAAAGCTGCTGAAATCTCAGAGAAACATCTTAGAGATACGCTAAAATGTAAAAGGGATCTCGATATCCTGGTAATTTAGGTGACATGACCCTTTAACTCCAAGAAACTGGGTCCTCTTTAAGCACTAGAATCTGCAACTGAAGCTCAGATGAAGAGGTGCTGTCGGTCACTAACAGGCCTGCGTGTGTGTGTGTGTGAATATAAATGTGCGCTGATGCTCCTCTCAGAGGTCGCTTTGTTTCCTGCCTGCACCCGTTAATGGCTGAAATCCTGCCGAGGCAGCAGAACGCGGCGCTGACGGATCGCCGTAACTCGGCCGTTATTACACGCTAATATTGCAATTAGATGGGTGGACAAGTCGCCCGAGCGGGGGCAATAAATCCCCCCACAGTGTCAGAGCGTACGAGGGGGCCGAGCTCTAATTACCCAGAACACACCTCCCCTCCCCTCTCCTCCACTCCACTCCCCCTCTCCTCCCCCCCCCCCCCCCCCCCCAGCTGTCTGACCATCACCCTCCTCTTTTAATGGCCGAGCCTTACATGGAGGTCAGGACCCCCCACCCCCCCACCCCTTTAGATCAACACTTGTTCTCTAACACCATTTACAGCTTTGATGTCACCTGCACAGAGGTGAGTTAGAGTGATGGAGGATGACCTTTAACCTTTAAACATTACACTACAAATAAGAGGGAGGATCTGAACAGCTGATATTAATATATCCTTACAAAGATAAAGAAGCTTCATAAACCAACTGCATACAATTCTTAACATAAAAACTACATTTCCCATCTGCCCCCTCCCTGTTGATAATAAACACATTGCAGGTGATTTAACTGTCTTTCTTTTTTCGGCCACCTGAACGACTTTAAGGTGAACTTAAGAGGAAAATCAAGGCTGATCGTGTGATCTCATTTTATTAACGCGTTTCTTGTTTTGAGAATAAATCATCATTTGCAGAAACAGAATCCTGCACGCTGTCTTTGTCCCCCCCCGTTAAGCTGTTTAATCGTCTCGAGGGAGCAGAGAAGCTGCGGAGCGAGCGTCAGCAGAGCGAGAGGAAGGTCTGATTTAAAGAGACGATTCAGGAGGAAACAACAATGATAACTCCTCACAGGTCTCTGCTCCTACTGTAGGGAAGTGAAGCACTTGATTTATCTGAAAGGCCCTTCAATTATAACTCACTGTAACTCCAAAAAGTTTATTTTTATTTTTTTGCCAGTTAAAGGGGTAGCTAGCTTGTTGGTCGGGTGGCCGAGGGCTGGGGGGGGGGTTTAGTAAATAAACACAAAATAAATATTAAAAACAACTTACCACACACTTAGATAAAGAGCAGAAATAAACATGCTTAGAGCCTGGACAAAAGACAAAAAAATGATTTGGTCTGAATTGCTCATGTCTTTGTCAGCACAGAATGGGGATGATATTTTTTAGAACTCATCTGTATGTCTATGAAGGATTGAGTTACGCAGAGTTAGGGGTATGACTGAAATGACTTCAAGTGGTTGTAGCTGTTTGTCCGGAGGCTAAAGGACCTGCCTCAGATCCCCCTCTTTGTCGTAGACTGACCGAAAGTTAGGTTGAGAGAGCATTTTCAATATGGGGACTTCCATCGATGGGCTTCAATATTTCTATTCAGATACCAAAGGGTGACATCACTGAACCAACGTCCATGTTTTATACAGCCTATGGATCATTCAGATTACTGTCCAGCAGTGGTCGATTGCCATCCATCGTTTGAGCCCGAACAGGCACTTTGTTTTTCTCACATGACATGATGACCTGACAGGAATGATTCGGTTTTAAAGTCCTTGTTGCATCATCATAACAATGAATAAGCAACCGAGACAGAGAATCATACAAAAATAAATCTATGAGAAGTTTGTGGACGTTCAAACCCAAATAGTGAAGTCACACAAAACTTTTGAAAATATTTCACCAACGTTTTTGTGTTGAAATCTCTTTGAGGAGATCTCGGCCTCATTCGTGTTTGAATTAATTCATGTTTCTGTGTAAGTTTGTGTGTTGGAATCTATGGGGGGTTAGCTCCGCGGGGGGTGGTTGGTGGAGGTGGTGGTGGGGGTGATAGTGGAGGGTTATCTGCCCCTGTGGACCCTTCCCAGCAATCGTAGTCCATCGATCGGGTGAGCGAGGCCCATCGGAGCCGGCCAGATTAAGAGTATAGATTTACAATAAAAGCAGGACATTACTGAGCAGGAGAGGCTCAAATTGAAAGGAGAGAGCTGGGGAAGGGGGGGGAGGGGGGTGAGGGTGAGGGTGAGGAGAGCCAGAGGGGGAGGAAGGCCTGGAGGTCGCTGCAGGGGTTTCTGGGTAATTTGAGTGGAAGATGTGGGTGACGGTGGGAACATGCAGGTCAGCGAATCGACGAAGTTTCAGGTTTATTGAAGGACGTCGATTGTGACGACAGCGTGTTGATGTGGTTTTATGGGGGACCTGCAGGAGCAATGCATCATGGGTAAAGTGGGATCTGATTGGAATAGTGAGTTTTTTTTATTTTTTAAATCGATTCTGAGAGAAGCTGCTGATGGATTAGATTTGTACCAATATTCAATAATCCCAATCAATGGTTTGGTACATAGTGTTAATAATGTAATCAATTATTTATACTTCAAGTAAGTATTTTATATGAAAGTGCAACTTAATGATCAATCATGATAAGATTGAAGAGATCACTTTAAAGTTTAAGTATTTTTGAGTTTTAAAAAAAAAAATCGATTTAAACATCTTAAAGTGTAGTGAAGAAGAAAAATACCTTATGCTTCTGTCAGATAGAAGTTGTGGCTGTTTACCAGACAGGGAGCCTCCTTTGAAAGACACAAGACAGTTGCATGATGGGAAATCCAGGATTAAGGGTTTTTCTATTTGAAGTCAGATTATGTCACCTCTGCTGCAATCAAATTCATTCCAACGTTATGTCCCGCCTTCTGTTTTGCGATCAGTTCTATCCCGTTTTAGTTGGAAATACATCATGAAAGTTCTGTTTCAAGGGGACTTCAACACTTTGTGGCTTGTTGAATATATATGTCTCAAAAAACGTACATCTCTAATAAGTTGTGTATACGTTATAAAATGTCACAAATCTGTACATTCATCAGATAGTTCTGTGCAGTTGGACCTCAGAGTCCATGTGTATTCAAAAGAGTGACACACACACACACACACACACACACACACACACACACACCTCCACTGACCTCCAGCTGAATTTAACTTTGTGTGTTTGTTTGTGGAGGATGTTGGGCTGTGAAATATAAATGGACGCTGGAGGCTGCAGCAGGTGGCCTGATGTACACACTGAATTATTCACAAACACACAATGAGAGAGAGAGAGAGAGGACTCTGACTTGATACAAACATGACGACACACCTAAATGATATCTCCCATCAGAGGATCAACATTTCAGTGAAACTTTTTACAGATAACTTAACTGAGTTTGTATGAAGAGAAAACTCTGAAGCTTCATGCAGACCAAATATCAAAACCTATATTTTGCATGGTGAAGATTAGGGTTGTACATGTTTAGTCTACTAAAGTATCGACAGATGGCTGTTCATCATGAGCTTGGTATTGCCCAAGAGTTCTGTCTCTTAAATTGAGGTTTTTCCTTGCCACTGTAACTTTGCTAAGTGTTGTTCAATGCCGTGCTCATTATGGATTGACGCTCGGTCTTTGTAATATAGCAAAGGTCTTTTACCTGCTTTTTGTAAAGTGTTCTGAGATAACACTTGTTGTGAATTGGTGCTATTCAAATAAAGATTGATTAATTGATCGACTAAACGGTTGAACGTCATCACCCTCGCTCGTCAATACCTAATCACTAGTCAGTTTGACAACACAGACATTTTGTGTTCATAGCCCTGTAGCAGGCAGACGCTTGGTTTAAAAAAAATGGATGTGTTTGGTAGAAGAGTTTTTTGCAACATTTTTCAAGTTGCTGTTGATTTTTTGGCAGAAATAGGACAAGAGGTCAGAAGGTTAAGAGTCAGTTCCTTTTTTTAGTGTCCTGTTTACTTTTTGTGACTTGAGTTTCGGGAATAGTTGTGTGTGTGCTGTGTGCGTTTGTGTGTGTGTGTTTGTGTGTGCATATAGCACTGTGATCAGGTCTTATGATGATCTTTGACACTGATTTCCAGAAGACTGACTCCTCCTCTTGTCCTGTACAGTCAGTGTCTGAGAGTGTAGATTTGTGTCTCGGATGTGTGTGTGTGTGTGTGTGTGTGTGTGTGTGTGTGTGTGTGTGTGTGTGTGTGTGTCTGTGTCAGTTTGGGGCAGGAAAGGTAGCAGGACTTGTGTGAGTACAGGTAACCTGTCTGGGTGTCTCCATTAGACCCCGGTGGAGTCCGGGGCCTGCGGGGCCCTCGGGGCTTGCTGAGGTTTGATGTGATCCATGGAGAAATGTTCAGTGGCCCGGGGAGTCCAGTACCATTTACCACAGGGGAGGAGGGGGGGGGGGAGGAGGTGGATGCTGGAGTTGAACTCTCCTGCTGTGCCAGTGATGGGGGCATCCACCTGAAGTCCAGACCAGCCGCTACTTATAAGAGATGGACGTCGCCTCTTGGTTTGAAAAGGGAAGCCAAAGCAGACGTTTCTTAAACCCACATTCTTTCTAATGTCGAGCAGGTGGTGACCCCAGAAGTCTGAGATGATCATGAAATGATAATGTGTGGTCCTATTTGTCAGTTGATTAATTCCCTCAGTAAATGTTTTCCTATTGAGTTTATGATCTCCATCTGTAGTTTCAAGTCTTTGAAATACAGCATGATGCTCATTTAGTAAATGTGGTTCCCATTTAGAGTCAAATAGACCAGAAAGAAGTGGAGGAACACTTATCAACCCTGTCCTCCAAATATGGTCACTTCTGGCTCCATAAAAAGCTGATATGTCAAATATTTACATGTACACATAACTGATGTGATGATGTCAGGACAGTTGACAGTACAGGTCATTTAATCAGAGATGATCTGACTTTTATAATTGTTTTTATCTGAGTGGACTTGGTAATGGATTTAGACACAGGGAGGGACACAAAAACTGCTTAAAACTCTGATTTTTGGGGTGACCTTTGGAAAATGTTCTCTTTAGTTATTCATGTTTTAGTCGATAAGGAATCACAAAAGTCTGTCCTAGCTCATCTATGACAGCCTTGGAGTAGAACGTTTGGAGGCATTCAAAAACCTTCTCTCAATTTTATCTGAAGGCCTTGAAGGCATCACAGTCAGAGTCCGGTTGTGTTGGTTCAAAAAAAGGAACTCGTCCCTCGATCTGCTGCCATCAGCTGGTTCCCACTTCCTGTTGACTCTTAATTGGATTGATGAATTAAGTCTGAATGTGATTACATCACCACCTGCAGCTTCGTTAGCCGCCTCACTGTCAACATCCAGCGGTGCTCTGCTGGAAACCCCCTTCCCTCACCTACCCCCCACCCAGACCCAGGGCGGGGGGCGCTCCCCAGGATATCATGGGAACTTTGGGAAGCACCCCTCCAACCCTTCTTCCTTCTTCCTCTCGCCAAATCCCCCTCCCAGCATGCACTTCACCCCCTCAAGGCAAATCATCTTGTTAATCTCAGCGCATACACATGTGCACACACACACACACACACACACACACACACACACACGCACACACACATGGTTGCAGGTGTAAACAGCATTTCTCCCACCAACTAGAGGACTCATCGCTCACTGAATCCTCTCCTTTTTCTCTTTTTATTGTTTATTTGAATCCTCAGTCGAACAGAATGAATACAAAATGCTCAATTTAGTCAAGTAATGTCGATATCTGCCGACCTGATAATCTGACTGGATAAACTATGGCTGCCTTTCGCCGTGTTTCCGAGGTTGTAGATGGCAAGAGTGAAAATCATCATTCTAGTTAAGCTTCATGTGAGCGTTAGGGTTATGTTGCTTTATTTCTATCAAATGGAATAAGAAAGGAATTAATAAACCGTAGCTCGTAGCTTCTTTTGGTTCCTCACATCTGTTGCTGTTTGTGTTGCTGCAACTTAAGAGTTAAACATAAATGTGTTTTGTCGGTCTACCTTGGGGGCCTTCAGCTCTAACAGTACAGTAGAAACAACAAAGTGATGTCAGAGGTGTCAGTGTGTGTGATTATTTTTGCTTTTTGTTGGTCAGAACTGTTTGTATTTAGAACATTTCCTCTCTCTCTCTCTCTTTCTGCCACTCATTCTCAAGCTCGATCACCCGCTCCCTCCTGGTAATCACTCAAGTGTTTTCCCAATTAAGAATGCACTGATAACCTTCCATCTCACACACACGCACACGCACACACACACACACACACACACACACACACACACACACGGTTTAATCAGGAATATGAGAGCGGTGTGGCTAATTAAGGACGACCATCCGTGGGCTCCTGCCTCGCCAGCAGATGTGGGGGAGGGGATAGTGTCTGTGGTTGCGTGTGTGTGTGTGTGTGTGTGTGTGTGTGTGTGTTTTTGTGTGTGTGTTAGCTGTCTCTTTAGCTCTTTTGCTACCTCCTGCCATTGGACGGGGAGACTGCTGGTGATTGGCAAAACATGCCGCCATGTTGGAAAACACCTTTTGACTCCTTTTTTGGCTTCTGTTGATCATTTGGATACTTTCAGGAGGAAATGTAACTTTAGTTTCTGCTATTGATGCTTTGACATGACGTTAAAAATCACATGTTCAGGCTTTTGATGTTATGTCAAACTTGAGTCATCAAACTTTGTTTTAAACGTTGTTGTAGAGAGAACACAAAGCTCATACTTGAGGTAATCGGTCAAGACAATAATTGTTGCAATAGTTAGATGCAGAAGTATTGATGCAGCATTCATTAGAAAATCATGAAGGAATAACTATACTGACAGGCTGTGAAGAAGTATTCTGACAATCTGTTTTAAATTCTCGTAGAAACAGCTTATAAAGATGAATCCTGGAAAAGGCTTCATAAAGAGTGAAAAACATGGAAAACACTTTTTTTAATAACTCTCATCATTTTGTTCCATTATGATAAAAACAGCCCAAAACTAAATGTTTAATACTTCGCTGTTTTTGCAACTTGTTTAACCTCAAAAAACACAAAAACACATCCTGAGGCAGAGAGAGAGAGGGCTTCTGTTGTGTAGATAGAATAATAAATAAACTAAGTGTGTGTGTGTGTGTGTGTGTGTGTGTTTGTATGTGTGTGTGTGTGTGTGTTTGTATGTGTGTGTGTGTCTGCGGTGTGAAGAGTGAAATGCGAGGCGGGCGAGTCCAGACACGACGACAGCAGGAAGAGAGATGGAGAGACGGGTGAGGGGGTTGGAGGGGTGAGGTGTAGATGGAAAGGTGGGGATGGGATGGGGGGGGGGGGGGGGGGGTGATGGAGGGGTGAGAATGAGACAGTTGGGGGAGAGAGAAAGTGAAGCGGTAGGAGGGGCAGATTAAGGAGGTATTGATTTCTATATAAAGATGGAGGGATGTGATATGGGGGAGGCAGAGGGGGGAGGGGGGGGGTGGCAGGAGGAGAGGAGGTCACAGGGGAGGAGAGACGAGGGTTCGGGTTACATAACGACCACAACACCCGTCTGTCCGTCAGAGCCTGTCTATCCTGTGACATTGCGTCAAAAATTGTCAAACCCAACCCCCGTTGAAAAAACAAACAATTTAAAAGTTGTCCCTTGACTCTTCTTGTAGTCAAATAAAAAAATCCAGAATTCAGACAAACTCATGTTTATTGGTATTTAATCATAGTAAAATGTCTCCAGTGTGAAACAATGGAGTCAGACTGATTTTGTCGCTGGCGCTCGCTTCTGTTAGGATACTCTGTTAAAGTACGAGAAACATTTTCCGAGTAAGAAGAACTACGAAATAGGGAACCGCACAGCTCTCTGCATTTAAATGAGGCTGTCTTTTGGGGCTTCTTAAAAGAATCGCCTCCTGTGATTGGCTTAAAAGATGTTTTAATTTAGTTTTAGGGGAACTGCCCCTTTAAAGCATGAGCTCCTGCCTCCAACTCTCAAACTGAGTCTGCAGGTTGCTCTACATGCTGTTTACACACATTTTATAATTATACATACTGAAGCACAGTAATGACATCACACACACACACACACACACACACACACACACACACACACACACACTCTCAGCAGCAGCTCTGGAGCATGACAGAGTGTGTATCTACCTGCGGTATGGAGCCGTGTAATCCCTTCGCACCGCGACGGGAGTCCATCAGCTTCACCTCACCACTGAGTGTGTGTGTGTGTGTGTGTGTGTGTGTGTGTGTGTGCTGGTGCATTATGGGTGTGAACACAACATAGCAGGGGGGGCAGGCAGCGTCATCCATATTCCATGGCACTCCTAAAACAGAATGACACACGAGCTGACCTGCAGACAATGAAACTACAAATTCGAAAAAACACATCGGCATGCAGACGCAAAAATTAAAATACAGTTTTATCTTAAATTCTCAATCCACCATATTCACATAGCGGCAATCCTTTGATTTCACGCTCATGTTCTAATGATTATGTTTTACAGATTTGTAAGAAGAAACTTTGGTGTGCTCATTTCACTATAGACTGTCCTTATAAGCGCTCAAATAGAATAACTCATAAAATAGCAAGATCATCACAGCTAACTTTAGCGTCAAAGCTAACATTAGCATTGAAACAACTCTTACAAGCTTGCATTCGCATAAGCTCAAAAGTTTAGATATTTGAAGCCCTACCATACGATAGTGTTAGCTAGGGATCAATTGAGTAAGTTAAAGGCTTATGTTAGCTTTGGATCATTTTAGCTAAGGGAAGGTCAGTTTATTTATGGCTAGATGGTTCATCGAATGTCCTGAGCCGTTGTCTTTTGAGGTGCTGATAAGTGGTCAGGTGATAATATATGTACATTTGTATGGATACTAATATTTACAGGATTTATTCTTGATTACAGCGTGACATATTAAGAGCATCTGAGCATCAGAAGTCATGTGAATATGGTGAAATACATTTCATTACTCATGCTATTTGCATGCCTCAGTGTAAATTTGCACATCTTCAGGTGTTTGCCATAACCGTGTGTGTATCTGACCCACGCTAACAGAGGTTTCAGTTTGGGTCTGAACACAGCTTTAAATACGCAGACATTTGAACGCCTCCTGAGCACGTTCAAGAAGAAGCTGCAGACTAAAAGGAATTTAACACCAACATTAAGAGGAACTAAAGTTTGCTCTGAATACATTACATTAACACACATACACACAGGTACAGGATGTGCACATGCCAGAAACACACACACACAAACAAACACACTCACACACACTTTCACCTTCTCTGTGTGTTTTTTTTTTTTCCAGCATTACAAACTGTTGCCAAACAAGCAGCTCCACAATTTTTTTTCTGTGAAAGCGTGAAAACAATCGAGCAGCTGAGCTGAGCTGCATCCTGCTGGTGCACACACACACACACACACACGCACATGCACAGACATACACACACACATACACAAAAATACACTTACACACACACACATTCAGCTCACTCACCCACAACACAAATCAATACCAATTTATAATTCAGGATTGCTGGAGTTTGGGTTTTAGGGCAGCCTGGCTTCCAGCCTTCATAAATATTACAGTGTTATTGACTTGATCTCAATGAATTGGAGATTTTCTTCTTCTGCTTTTTTTTTCCCTTCATTGCACCCCCCTTCCTCCCCCTTCTCCCTCCTTTTCTTTCGGGTGTTTCTGAGGGATAAAGTCTTCTTTATTTATTCTCTTTGAGTTGGAGATGAGACGACTAACGGGAGATAACGTGGTGGCTAATCGCTGATGGACGGGCCGAGACCCCCCTGAACCTCTCTGCCTCGCTCACTCACACACACACACACACACACAGAGTGGCTGCTCATTTTTTGGATGAAGCTGAGAGGATTTGTCGACCTCAAATCTGAACAAAGACATTGTCGTGTCTGGCAGTGATCACCAGGATCTTTGTGTGTGTGTCAGCATGTGTGTGTGTGTGTGTGTGTGTGTGTTTGTGCATGGAAGTATGTATGTGTGGAACTCACAATCCATACACACACACACACGATCAATCCGGGGTCAATTCAGCACTGTTTAACGATTGATTTTTAAAAACATACTTAGGACAAAAATCTGTGAGCATTCATAGACTGTGTCACAAGAATAATACACATTTGTCTAAAACACACTGAACACTCAACTTCTCAAAAACATACTGAGACAAACAGACTCACACACACTCGAACAAAAACACAAGGAAAACACACACACAAAATTCAGAACAATCATGAAATATTTTAAGCTTCTCGACGTAATTTGAAGACAGAATTTTACCCAGAATCCTCTCTTCCTCCTTCTCTCCTTCTTCTACTACCTCCTCACTCCTCCTCCACCTCGCATACAGTAAAGGGGGAGGTATTGATTTCCATCCTGACCACAGCACAGTTTTCTTATTTTTGTCTCATCTGATCCGACTGCTGACAGACACTAATGACAGACAGTGCGTGTGTGTGTGTGTGTGTGTGTGTGTGTGTGTGTGTGTGTGTGTGTGTGTGTGTGTGTGTGTGTGTGTGTGTGTGTGTGTGTGTTCGCTCGACTATCCATTGTCAGCGTTGTAAATAAAGTGATTAAGTTCAGCAGTACAATGCTGAAGGTAGAATATACGTTGAAATGTTCCAATAATACACACTTTATCATCCCATGAAGGTGTATGATACAATGCATGATATGATGTGATAACATTCTACAATATAATACAATAAATGAGGGGAAATAGGATTCTAAAACAGTATATTATACAACAGGATTCTATAGAATAAATGTGTTTCTACAGTAAAATACAGGAGAAAGTAAAAGACTTAAAAAACGATTTATGACGTAATATGACATGATTTATAATTCACTGTTTCATTATTAATAACAATATTATATATGATATGATGTAATATATAGTAACAATGTGATATAGGATGTTAAATACTCTGTGGTGGGTGATACTTGCTGATGGACCAGGATGTACATCTTCGTTTGTTAGCTTGATGCTAACACATAATGGACATTTTCATTAATGGGCTAACAGAATTAGCGTCTCCTAACAGCGTGCAACGTGAGTGATAGTCGGTTACAAAAAAACTGCAGAGGTCGAAGTAAAATGAAGTCAGCTAAGAGGGTGAATGTGAGGTCAGTCACAGCAAAGATTTTCCATGTGTGATGTGTTTGACTTTTAAAGACAGCAGGCGCAGTTTTTTTTTTACAATTACAGCAAGGAGATAAAATGTACCACTTTGTCCACAGGGGGCGCCAAAATCAACAAAATCCAAAAGTTCTTCTCAGGAGCTATAAAAAAAACCACTGACCTACAGAAGAGCATTGTCACAAACAAAACAATCATTTACTCTTTAAAATAGTCAGTTTGTCTGTTCATAAACAAACAGTTTAAGTCTCACTTTGATTAATTATCAGGGATTAATGGATAGAAAACATAATTCATATTAAAAAAAATAAATCTGTCTCTCCTCCGAGTACTTGTGAGGACACTCAATCGATCAAACTTTATTCATAACAAACCTTTCAAACAAATGTTATGCAATCTAAAGGGCTTCACCAGAGGCTGGAAAAACAAATGTTACCTGTTCCACTCACCTGTCCTGTCCTGTCACTGAATATTTGTGAATGGATGGATCTAATTAAACAGAATGAACCAGCAGGATGAGGCTGCAAGATTTAGTTTGGGTTTCTGGTCATGACAGCGGCGTGCTGATCTTCAGCTCTGCCCTTCTGGATCATCTGCTGCCGATAATCATGGCTGAAATATTGAAGCTGCCGCGCGGTTTGGAGGCGCTGAAATTTGGCACTTGGCAGAGCAATGGAGGGGGGGGGGAGGAGGTGGAGGCGTGAGTTCATCCTCTGCCTGCCCGCAGTCGTCTTCCTTCAGCCCCGCAGTAAAACCCTCTTAGTGGGTAGAGCCATCTGGACGGGCCCCTGGCGGAGGCGTAACGGCGCCCAAAAAACTCGGGGTCGCGATGCTTTACTGCCCAAGCCTGCCGCCTGCAGATGGCAGCGGGCGTGCCGCTGGAAAACGCCAAGGTCGCTGCAGCATGTGGCACGGTGGAAGGGAGAGCTAAATGGCAGCAGGGACTGGGTGAGGGGGGGGGGGAGGAGGGGGAGAGAGAGGGGGAGGCACCGCTGGAGCCATAGCAACATCAGGGCCATGCTATGCTACATTAAAGAGCAGCGCTAGCTCGCCATATGGGAGGGCTACTGCTATCAAAGCTAATAGCTATGTTAGCTTAATGCGCACACACACACACACACACACACACACACACACACACACACACACACACGGTGAGGTGGCAGCTGGTGGACTGAAAAGCCTCCCAGTACAAAGGAATTTAATAAGAGAACAGCTGAATGAGACACACACACACACACACACACACACACACACACACACACACACACACACACACACACACACGCAGACCTCCCTACCTGTCTGTCCATCTCACTTTGAATTTAAATAAGCTTTATCTTTGTTACTTGTGTTTGAGCTTCCAAAGCTCAAAAAATCAAACAAAGATGTCAGAAAGAAGAAAAACAATAAAAACAGATTTTAGTTGAATGCACTTAAAAATAAGTTTTGCACATTTCATATCCAAAGTTTAAACACTCCTGCAGTTTCTCTTAACGTGTAAAATATATTTTTGCCAAATAGGAAGGAACTATATAGTCAAATACATCGCTTGTATAACTTTCTTTAAAGCAGGTTTTTTTCATTAGAATAAAACAAACATTATTTACCAAACATAAACCAAATGGAAAGGTAGTTATTATTCTTTGAATTAAAAAGTATTATTATAACATGACTAAGCACTTTAGACTTTATAAATCAGCTGTTGTTTTAGAGAGCCTGATATTAGAACAAAGCTTTCGTTGCAGTTTAACTTTAAGATAATGATCATTAAATCAG
The DNA here is from genome assembly GCF_963584025.1 of Labrus mixtus. NCBI lineage: Eukaryota > Metazoa > Chordata > Actinopteri > Labriformes > Labridae > Labrus > Labrus mixtus. Next base: position 19,572,907 of record NC_083621.1, read on the forward strand.
TTTAAAGGACGTCTGGACGAGCTGTAAGCCAAGCTGTCACTAACTTTAGCTCTGCTCTGCTCTCTGATAACTCCAAGATCCAGAAGTCCATAATTAAAATCATGTAACTGGTTAAAAAAAAAAAAAAAAAAAAAAGTTTAAAACTACCAAGATGTGAGGCTTGAAAGCTCGAGGAACTGTTTGTAGAGATGTGTTCACACCCATTACTCCTGAAATTTCCAGATAATTTCAGTCTGCCCTTTAGATCTTCCTGAGTTGTTCCTCACAAAGAGAGATTTTCCATGTATGCAATGTTTACAAAGCAACAGATTCTGACACTGTGACAGTTTTTGTCTATTCTCTGAAAAACAAAGAGTGAAAAAGAACGTACTTACAATCTGAAAACAGAGTAAAGCAGCTTCATGACGTGCAAGATGTCACCAGTGTTAGGATTCAAACGTCATTACCCCCCCCCCCATGCTCGTTTGTGTAGATTCTCCTGAGTAGTTCCTGCTGTGTTCTCACATCAGTCCTATACTCTACTTCACACAGGCGTTTCACAGTGGGGTTTGCAGGAAAACGTCCGGGTGAAGTCTGGGTAAAAATGTCAACGTTTTTGTTTACACATGCAGCTCCCCATGACAGTGTCTGGAAGTTTCAGGAGTTTTGTACATGTGTAAAAACATTGACGATTGAAATGTAATTTGAAGTCCAGTGACTTTCCAGTAGTGGCCTTCATAGAAGTCATGTTTAAAAAAACAAGCTGGATAGATGTTCTCGTAAGGTAACAGGATGTCGTACACACACCTGTTTTTTTCCTTTAATGATGCTTCGACACAGAAAGATAGTTTGTTTTAAAATATGTATTTATTTAGAATGCTCCCTCCATCCTTCATGTGATGAAGAACAAGATGGAAAACTCAATCCAGGTGTATTCTACCTTCCTTTTTCACTTCTTCTCCTCTTTTGTTCTGTTCATCCCTTTGTCTCTCTCTCCCTCTCCCTCTCTCTCTCTCTCTCTCTCTCTCGCTCGCTCGCTCTCTCTCTCTCTCTGCCTGCAGCTGAAGATGAGTCTGAAAATTAATTTGGGGGGTTTCATTAGATTCACTTTTTGGCCCATTTCCCCGGGTTTTGGTCCCTGAGCTCTCTCTCTCTCTCTCTCTCTCTCTCTCTCACTCTCTCTCTCTCTCACACACACACACACACACACACACACACACACACACACACACACACACACACACACACACACACACACACTTCACTACACACATACACGCACTTAAGTACACACTCACTCTGTCCATTCAGCTCAGGGATGAAGGGATGTGTGTGTGTGTTTGTGTGTGTGTGAGATGCTGTATTTTAATGATCAGAAGCAGGATGCCCTCAGGAGTCATCAATACTTCTGTCTCCTAATGAAGTTCTTACACACACACACGAACACACATGAACACACATGAACACACATGAACACACATGAACACATGAACACACGAACACACACACACAAATGCACACAGTGTATTTTATAGCCGACATCTTTTTATATCGAGCTAAAAAACATAACCTCTCGCTCTGCAGGTAAAAGGTGTCGTTACCGTGGTGACGTGTGTTTTTATCTCTAACACTGTAAATGTTTCTTTTAAATTCAGTCAGGCTGCAAACTTATGAAATGTTCATATAAAATATAATATAATAAATATATATGTAAAAGTTCTCATCATGCAGAATAATGAATATAAACGATATGATTGAGTCATATTTTTATGCATTAATAAAATGTGTCTCACTTTAATGTTGCAGCTGGTGAAGTTTGAGCTCATTTAAATCACTGACAGCACTTCTGTTAGTTTGATAAATAATAATATATCATCAGTTCTGTGGTAGATTTATTTCCTTTTTAATCATCTAAACCTGTAAATAAAAGTATCTAATGATTGAAGTGCAGTTTGTTTCTGTCTTTGAATCAAAAGTACGACATCGTTTTTGTTGTGCTTTCATTAGTTTCTCAATTTGTCAGTTAGTTGTTAAGTTTATAAAATGGTTAAAAAAAGCCTAAGATTTTGTACTAAAATCCCTAATTTTATCAACAATTCAAAAATATGCATTTACTGCCATACTAGAAAGAAGTATCATTTGATGAGCTTGTATCAGAGAAATCTGACTTTTCAAAAACAGTTAATTGATTGTCCAAACAGCTGGATAATAACGTCATAGTTCACAGCCAATCTACAAAACATTTACTAAGGCTGCAGCTTTAAGAGACATTACCTTTTTTTTTTCTTGAATGCCTTTAGTTTCTCAAATCTTTAATCAAAAACCTGTTCAGTTAAACACGATATCAGAGGAACTTTGTCCTCGTTAGAACAACAGAACGTGAACAGATTTCTGTTCCTGCTGCAGGTTTTGTTTTGTGACCTTCCTCTCCTCGCTCAGATCTTTTTGTTCTCTTTTGGTTACAAACACTCGACGTTGTCTCGGTCCAATCTCTGCGCTGTCACAGCACCAGCTGCTCTCTGCTGCTTCAAACAAATTCATTTTTTTTCACAAATCTTCGGCTTGTTCGTCGTTCGGTTTTCTCGCCGCCTCTCGGACTCTCACCTCCTCAGGTAGATTGAGTTTTCAAGGTGAACGTCCCATTACAGGAGAAGGTTGACAAATTAATTTGGTGTGCGCCTTGTTGCAGTGTGGGTAGCGATAGTGACCGGCCTGTCAATTTGAGAAATGAGGTGTAGCTCAGTCGGCCAGATGGGAGAGAAATTGAACAGCACATTAGCTAATTACTTATGCAAATCAGCGCCAGTCGCTGCACCTTAACTTAAGCAGGCTGCTGGATGACACTCAGGGAGGAGAGTTTTAGCTAATGCTAATCCAGACGTCTCCCAGCCCCCAGCCCCCCCCCAACCCCACCTCCCCAAACAGCCCCCCCCCCCCCTCCCCCTCAGCCTCTCACCTGCTGCAGGAGCAGAAATCCTGCAGCCGAGCAGAAAACTGATCACAGCATGTGAAGCAAATATTGTCTCACCTCTGAGAGGAGACAGAATCACAAGAGAAAGTCTCAAGTTTCTAAAGTCTAAAGAGTTCATTTATAAAGCAGCTTTGCAGAGCAGGAAGTACTTCACAATAAACAAACATTTCTCACCAGCACCAAACAGGAGGCTGCAA
>NC_083621.1:19577361-19584861 GCF_963584025.1 Labrus mixtus
GGACGCCCCTGAGTCCGCTTCACGCTGCCGCCAGCCGAGCGAAGACTCCGCTCTGCCAAGACTCCCCTCGCCCCCATAAACCCCTGTTACACTCCTACTCCTCCTTTTTCCCTCCCTCTCTCCCTCCATCCTTCCTTTCTTTCCTTCCCTCTTTCTATTGTTTCAAGTCATGCACGTTAACCTCAGCCCTCATGTCACCTTCCTCCTCACCCTCCTCTTCCTCCTCCTCTGCTGGCGATAAAGCATGCAGACGTCCAGCAGCTGGACACTAAAGGCTCCTTTACTGCTGGTCGACGGGAAGCAGGAGTGGACATATTTGCTTTACATACACCAGCAGTTTTTATGGCGTTAAACAGTCCTGGTGGTGAATTTTAAAGCACACTGACCACAGAAAGATTCTTGTTGAAAAGATGCTGCAGAAAAGTGTTTCTTTTCAGGTGTTTTTCTGCACAAAGAAATCCCATGTTTCTGAAAACAAAGAGGAAATAGGACGTAATCAGACCTCAAACCAGCACAAAGGAAATGAAATCAGGACATAAAGAAGTGCATGATTCTCTTAATACTTCAATTATTTTGGTATCTTTTGTACGATGGTTCTTTGTTAGAGAAAATGGGAAAACATATCAAGAAACATATACATTTTTTTATACTTTTGAAACATATTTCTCATTATGAAAAGATTCTTTTTTTTAAAGAGGAATAAATGTTTTAGCCAGAAACTGCCGTTAAAGGCTTTATGTGATTTTTCACACTTAAATGTAATATAAATCAAGTATCTCCTCTGAAAATAACTCTGTGAGTCATGACTGTCTACAATGGGTGTGACACCGGAGTCCCACTGTCTGTGATGTTTTCAGAGTTGTTTTCTTTCCTCTCCCAGCATGCTTGGCGTTCTTTCCCCAGGCTCTGCAGTGGGGCTTAACTTTTCATACGTGGACCGTCTTCCTAATCACGCCTCGCTAATCCGACCTGTCAAAACCCAACCTGAAGTTACGGTCAAACCCCCCCCCCCCCCCCCCCACTATATCCTCTGAATGGTCACCCATTAATTAGCTCATCTAGGCCGTATAGAGCATTCTGGGAAAAACATATGGAGAGAGTGTGAAGGAGACAGAGACGGAGAGAGTGCTCCAGGTCTCCTCTCGCTCTCTGGAGGCTCCGCGTCCGTTAAAATCGAGCCGAGCCGGGGGCGGCAGGCCACCTAGTTCACAGCAGGTGTGTGTGTGCGCAGGTGTGTGTATAGGAAGTCAGAAAGATACACTCAACCCTGTGTGTGTGTGTATGTGTGTGTGTGAGATAGAGAGAGAGAGTACAAGCATTGATCCATCGATCGACGTCGGTGTGGCCCCCCGAGCGCCGGCAGGCTTAACTGTTATTACTGCTGTGGCTGTTTAGCCGTCAGTCATTAATTAATGCACTTACACTGTTAGCTGTGTGCACCTGTCAGTCACACACACACACACACACACACACACACACACACAATCTCGGCTATGAGTGATAGCCTCTTAGTGTCGAGCGTTTGATTCCTGCCTGATGTTGATAATGAAGTGTGTGTCGCTGAGTGAGGGTCTCATGGATGTCTTTCACTTACCTGTCTATAAGTCACTCGTTCGTCCATCTCTCTTTCACTCACTAGATTTATTTCGGGGCTTTTTTACGACTTTATTTAGAGACAGGACAGTGCATAGAGTCGGAAATCAGGGACAGAGAGAGAGGGGGGGGAATGACATGCGGGAAAGGAGTCACATGTTGGTCTCGATCCCGGGCCACCCGCTTTGAGGAGTACAGCCTCCTTACATGTGATGCGCAAATCAACCACCAGGCCACCGGCGCCCTGTTAGGTTTTTTTTTTTTTTTTTTTAATCAGTTTTAGTTTGCCTTCACTTTTCAGTTGTTTGAAAGTCATCCTGTTCCTTTTCTGAACTCCGTCCTCCGTCTTATTGTGCTTTTAAAGTCAGGTAGCTTTGTATGGAGACGGAGAAAGGTCAAAGGTGATGGACCGGTGAAACAAACATGAAGTGTGAGGTTCAAGAATGAAAAATCGCAAGAAGGAGACTCCAGTGTGGGTTAAAAAGGTTCCGTCTTTTTCCTACTGCTAAAGAATTGTTTTCAAATTGATATTGCCTGAACTAGAAGAAGCATGTTAACCACATCATTGTCTCTGCAGTTAATCTTTTAGTCTCTCAGAGCATCATGCATACACCTCAAGTTAAATACCTAACTGCCCTTTTTCTAAATGTCACAGAGACTGAATGTGAACAGGCAGAACAGATGCATACACAGTTCTTAATGCTTGTTTAATAAATTATAGTTATTTCAGTTCAGTTTTTTTTTTTTACAGTGCTTTCCTTCCTCTTATCTTTTTCCTCGTCCCTCGTCTAAACACTCGGAGGATCCACTTCAGCTCCTCTCTGAATCTGCGTTCACAAGCTCTCTGTGTTCTGCTCTGCTTCATGTCACAAATCACTTCACTACATATGACTCTTCAAACTCCCCCAGGACGTCCCAAACCCCTCCGAATACACCCCGATAGCCCCCCCTCGATCAAAGGGTAGAACATGTGTTTGTGTTTCTCACAGATCCTGCAGGGAAGACGAGTTCAACTCTCTGAGACTCTGCAATAAAACAATCTGCATGCAGGTTGTTGTAAATAATTAGTGTTACATGTGAAACATTGTTTTCTGTTGTCCTTTATCATAAGATTCATTGTTTTGTTTCGGCTCAAACTCGCTCCTACGTGAGGTTTGTTTGTAGCTGCAGTTTGCACTCGGAGGTGGTGTTGCATGTCGCCCTCCAGCTGTTTCTTGGGGGACGTTTGTGAATGTTGCACCGCTGTATGCAGATTATTGGTGACCTTTAGTCGACCCACTCATGGTTTTACACCCACTGCTTCACACATCCAGGCTGAGACCTGCAGAAAACACCTGCCGCAGAGTCCTCTTCAGTCCTTCAGTCCGGTGCAGAGACTGTGATCGGAGGATTTCTGTTTGAGAGACTTTCAGAGGGAATATTATGATTTTTAAGCTTTTCTGTCTTTCTATAACGGTTACATAAATGATGGCATTGCTTCTTTAAGGCTTAGTCTTTGGATATACATGGCTACATGGCTGAGCCAAGACAACAAAATATATAAGCCAGAAAAGCTAAATTGCAGCTATGAACACGTTTAAGTTCATTCCATTATTTAACTGTTTAAAAACAGTAAACTGTTCCCTGTTTTCAGTCTTTATGCTAAGTTCACACATCTTACTCTTAAGTCTTTATACAAAGCCAAGCGAACTGTTTAACCGTGGTAATGCATGTGCAACTTTTTGTATGTGCAGGAGATGAATCTGCTTTTGACTGAAAATAAACATGGAATGATCTGTAAAATCAAGATGGGAACAAAAGTACTGAATGATTGTCTTAATGAAACTTTACAAAGAAGAAGCAAAGTAAATGTTCCTGCACAGTAAATGTTCCTGCAACTGTTTTTGCATCCTAAGTTTGATTTAAAGTGAATTTCTAAATACCGACCAGTGAGAGTAAACCTTTTTTCAACATCAGGGACCTAAAACCTGCAGAAAATGATTTTTCAAGCACTATGATGATCTTAAAGAACAATCTGAAAAATCATTGCAAACTTGACTTAAGCTCTTTTGACACCAGTCCTCCTGAAAATTGACTGAGAAGGACACTGTGATGAGTTTTTGTCTATATATCAATGCAACATGTAACTGGTTGTATACACAGTATAAACAAAAGAGTAGAAACAAACATACTGAGTAGTGATAAAGAAAAGATTCCGCATGAAGATTACACCCGTTGTGCACATTTCACTGCCTTAAGACTTACTCCTGAAAGAAACATCATCTCTGTTGTTTTGTAAGCTATGCATCAGTAACTTTTCAGCAGTTTGTTCATGCAGCTTCTTTTTTATTTTTTCACATTCAGAGTTTTTCTGTTGCTGTAAACACAGTGTGACGTTCAGAAACTCAGACCAGCAGAGTTTAACTCGTCCGATCGAGTCTTATTGATCCTCTGGGGTTTGAAGCTTCCACCAACTTTATGATGCATGATGTGCAGCTTCCGGCCTCTGATAGAGCGACATATGTTCTCTATTAAAACACAGAGAGAGAGAGAGAGAGAGAGAGAGGGGTGATGTGGTGGGTGGAGGAGAGAGAGGAGAGGAAGTGGATGATGGGAGTTTCTCTTGGGAAACCTCGTCTCTTCCAGCTGAGTGCAGATGTTGCACCACCCTTCCAATCCCACACACACACACACACACACACACACACACACACACACACACACACACACACACACACACACACACACACACACACACACACACACACACACAAACACACACACATTTCCTGACCTCTTCACCTTTACACAGACTGTCAGCAGCACTGTTTCAGCACATAGTGTTCAGCTACTTGTTTACAGTTTTCATTGTTGGATTCAAACATGCAGAATCAGGTGTGTATCAGAGAACAGTGTGAGAAAAAGTCGAGAATAAGATCAGGAAGTCATGTTTCAACGTCGATGAAAAGTTATTTGTCATAAATAAAGTTCCATGTTAGTGTAAAAACAAATAAACATATACTTCAGGATGATGCTTATGTAGCTCAGACTTTTTTCCTGATATGATTATTCTGCAGAGCTGCTTTCTCTAAAAGTGGATTTATGTCTCCAGAGTTAACGATTCACTGATTAATGCACAGTTATTAAAGCTGGTAACAGCATAGTTTTCTTCCTGAACAACAATTTTAACAAGTTTGAGATCGTAAACTGAGTAAATTTTTAGAATGAAGTGCTCAGGATTTGGTGCAGTGACCTTTTTCCTTCTGCACAAGTTACAGTAGTTTCACTTTGTCAAAGTTTGTAAATGTTAAAAACAGTTTAACCATCAGTTGTTTGGACAGAGTTGTATATTTCAAAGGTTTTTTTTAAGGCGTAAGAGAACTCATATACTTACTAGTTCTGCAGGTATTTCCTCATTAACCAAAAATAAAATGTTGACCTGGTGGTGGCGCTTTATAAAATATAAAGAGGACACATTACTCTGCTTATGTGGCTAAAAACAACAACACACAAACTCTCTGTGTGATCCAGTCATCATTGTTTTTATTTCAGCTCAGCTTCATCGACTGACTTTACCGGCTGCAGTAACAGCAGCAATGAATTATGGGATATCATTGAGTAGGGGTAAATTGTGTGTGTGTGTGTGTGTGTGCGTGTGTGTGTGTATGTGTGTGCGTGCGTGACGGGTGTAAACAGAGATAAAAGGGAGTTAATGAGCCGGAGCGTTTTATTGGATCTGACTGTGTAACTGAGTCTCTGCTGCTCAGCTGATGTGTCAAACAGGAAGTCATCGCTAAGAGGAAGACACATAAGGAGCTAAATAAGATGATGGACAGCACCTCTCTTCTTACACTGTCGCAAAAAATCCATATAAATAAAACAAATATGCATCCTCAAGCAAAAAAGAATGAACTCAAACATGTTGTATGAGACATAAATATATTATAAACAGCCTGTATGATGAGATTGCACAAACATTATGAAGTCAAACCAACAGATATAATCCAGTGACAGTATAAGTGAAAAAGTGACTGAGCTTTGGTTTAGCTCAGTGTCTTTAGGATAAAGTGTGACTTTTGGTCCTGGCTTGGTCCAGTTTGGCTCGGTTCTGGTCCAGGTTCGTCCTGGGGGGGTCTAGTTTTGTCCTTGGTGTCTCTCCTTTGGCTGGCCTGGCTCTTCTCTGTGGGGCCGAGCGACCTGCCTCGCCGCTCTGCTGCCAGGTCTCACTTTCCCACTGAGGGACGATCGACGATTGAGCTGGCTGCAAGCCCTCTCTCTCTTCCTCTCTCTCTCTCTCTCTCCCCATCCCTCTCTCTCCCCCTCTCTCTTTCGATCTGGTCTGTTTTCTCTCACTGTCTGTGTCCTCTCTCCTGGCCAAACTTCTGTTTATTATCGGCGTACTTGTTGTGATGTGACATCACATCTGACCAACCAATCACAGTCACTGCTTGAACCTTACAGCGCCTGAACTTCAGATTGAAGTCAAATGCTGAGCAAAGACCAGCAAAAAAAAACAAAAAAACATGCATGCACACTAAATTATTCCTCTTTTTGGTCCTACAGTGGAAAAGGAATATTTTAACAAATATTTGATCGACTCCAAAAAAACATTTGGCTGAATACATAGACCTTTCTCCAAACTCTATAAATCTGTGAAAGCCAGCTGCTTTGAAAACAACACAAGTTTGTTTTTTTAATGTTCTGAGCAGACAAGAAGAAGCCAAACAGAGCTTTTCAGAAATGTACTTCAAATGATGTTTTGTATGCACAGTGAGGTGAAAACAATTCAACTTTCACTTTCCATGCAAAGAAGACTTTCAGGTTGCATGAACAAAGATCTCTATCAGCACTGTTTGCATTCAATGTGGAATTAAGAGCTCAGTTTGAGTGACTTTTTAAAGGTTGTCCTGCAGTCGTGTCAGAGTTTTGTTCATTGATCAGTCGTTCATAAAAGTGTAAGAAAGAGCTGCAGTTAAAGCTCTGCTGTGTGCTGTGACACTGTTGTGGCCAGAGGTGTGTGTGTGTGTGTGTGTGTGTGTGCGTGTGTGCGTGTGTGCGTGTGCGTGTGTGTGTGTGTGCGTGTGTGCGTGTGTGCGTGTGTGCGTGTGCATGTGTGTGCGTGTGTGCGCATGTGTGTGTGCGTGTGTGTCGGCCTAATAAACCCTGTCTCTGAGGAGGAGGCGGAGCTGTGATCTCAGTTCATTAAGTGACTCGATCCTCTAACGTGTCACGGCACTTGCTCACACTCGGCTGCTTTTTAATTAATCTTTATTTTTCCTCCGGACCCCTCCTCTCCTCCCTCCTCCTCCTCCTCCTCCTCTTCCTCCTCCTCTCTGATCCTGCGTCGTGGTAACACCTCAACAAACGCCGTCGGAGCTTCAGGGAAAGTGTCATTGGCGTGGACATGCATGGAGGAGGGAGCTGCTGAGTTTAGGGAACCAAAAACGCCTCGATAAAGATTTGATTTGAAGGTTTTTCTTTTTCTACCTGCTCGAGCTGCTGCGTCTGAGGTTTTCCACTATTTATCAAACACTGAAGGTCCCAGCCTCCGGTGTGTTTTCTGACAGCCGCTGAGTTAAAGAGGGAAGTGTTTCTTTTTTCACCTGTAGGGCTGCAGAGTTTAAAATTCCCTCTAAAGTCTCTGTCGGAGTTTTGATTTCTCCTGCAGAAACACTGCGCTTAGTTCAAACAGAAACACTAATTGAGTAAATGATCAGTTCAGCTTTTCTCCTGAAAAGCTGAGCAGCCTTCATTGTTGGCCTCTCAGCGGGTGGAGTCAGAGCTTTCATCTCGATGGAGGATGGAGCTGATGTGGGACTGACATTAAAACTTGATTGTCTAAAAGCGGTGCTGGGAGAAAGGCGTACAAATTTAATGACAGCGATTATCTCAAAGGCTGCAAATCTGCTTTGTTCTGTTTCCCCCCAA
>NC_083621.1:19589861-19634861 GCF_963584025.1 Labrus mixtus
ACAGTGCAGTGGATCCCTCAGGTATATTAAACGGGGAGAGGAAGCAGATTTTGGAGTGAATTCCTGGGAAATACCAGAATCTCATCGCTCAGAGTTTCTGTCTTTATTTAAACGCTCTCTCTCTCTCTCTCTCTCTCTCTCTATTATTCTCTCGGCCGTCTGGATGCCATTATCTGTGAATGATTTCATCAGTAATCCACTTTACAGCAGAATGGAAATCTGAAAAGGTGGATGCTGACCTCAGTGTGCTTTGTGGACGAGGTGTTACCCTCTCTCTCTCTTTATATATATATATATATATATATATATATATATATATAGAGAGACATACAAAGGAAAATAATTACATTCTGAGAATCCAGATTGTTTGACTGGTTTGACGTTTGGTTAAAGCTGATCACAGGTCTGATGTGGTGGCTGTTTTTACACAGAGGATTCATTGGACTTCTTGTTGAGCTCTGATGGCCAGTTTTATGTGTTTTTGATCTAACTTTGGGGAGAAATGTTCTGCTGGAGGTTCAGTTTCAGCAAAGTTTCCCCATGTAGAATCAAGCTTGTGTGTGCTGTACCATGCAGGCTGTAAACTGGCTGCAAGCGGTTTTAAATAAAGAAAAGCTTGATGATTTCGATTAGAGACAGATCTATTAATGATTCTTGAGTTTTGTTTCAGAGGCTTTGTTATTTTCTCTTCACGCTCAGAAACAAACTGGTGTGTCCTGTTTTGACTTCATTATGTTTAACTTGATCTGAAATAAAGACAATAATAGTTCGATACTTCATTCTCTTGTGTCAACATATTTCTCATCAATTAATGTTTAAAGAAGCTCAACAACTTACAGATGGCTGTTTTTTACGATTTCAAAAAACAACATCATTGTAAGAAAAATTAACAATGAAGGGGTTAAATGTCTATTGCAGATAAAAGTATGAACACCATAGATGTCTGCTCATAAAACTCATAAAAATGAGAATATCTCAAACACTTATCACTGCAGGAGAATGACAAAATATTACATCAATATTTCTACATTCAGAATAGTTTGGGATCAATATGTTGAGTCTTTAGAATCTTTTTTTTTAACAAAATTACCACACAAATATCAACGATGTAAGTTTGATGACTTATTAGCTGATCAGATCTTTAGGATATGATGCATTAGAGAATACTCCCAGTCAGTAAAAATATCAATGTAAGTATCTGAGAGTTCAGAAGGTTAAATCCTGATTAAAGCGTCTGATGAAGCAGGAAACACAACGTGTTCATTTAACAGGGATGAGGCTTTCCGTCCTGTTCTCTCGCTTTTTCTCAAACGCTGCCTCACATATTTATCCCTCCGTTGAGCCGGGTGCGGCCCAAGGTCAGGCCAGATGGTACGGCTGGCTTCACCTTGCTGCTGACCGCTGGTCCCAGCGCTGCAGAGAGGAGCCGCCGCCAAACAGATGGAGAATATCAACAAGCTTAAAAACCCCAAATCTGCAGAGGAGGTTCTGCAGGAAAACACGGACACAGAAAACATGTTTTCTCCGAGCTGTTTGTGCCAATTAGAGCTCGTTTTTCTTTACTCGTTCTTTTAGATATATCTGCGTGTGTGTGTGTGTGTGTGTGTGTGTGTGTGAGTGTGTTTAATTTGGCCCCACCATCCGACGTGATTTGGTGTTGACGCAGACTTCAAAGGAGAGTAAATTACATTTACTTTGTAATGCTTGCATCATTATTCCTCGTCTTTATCAGCAACCAATCAGCACTCTTACTTTGTGTGTGTGTGTGTGTGTGTGTGTGTGTGTGTGTGTGTGTGTGTGTTTGTACAGTATATCTAAACAGTGTTATTATGCAACCACTGTGATTTAAAGTTTTTTACTGAACTACACGTCCATCACTAGAACTCACACGTCATCCTGATGGTTCTGATGTTCAACACATGAAACTGATGCAGAAATCAGATACATTAAAATTACAAAAACAAACTTTGAGAGTGCACATTTTTAGTTTCTTCCAGATGGTTCCCGATTTCAATTTTTCAGTCAATATTCCATGTTGGAGCCAAATATTTATCCTCGAACACTTCATGAGGTACACTGGCTTCATGCAACTGTTGGCACTAAACTAGAAAAGAGTTCAGACTGGAAAGTTAAGTTCATTTTTCAAGTTCAGGTTGAAGCAAATAATGTTAAAAACGTTCAGATTTGGAACGCCCATAACGTAATGGTTAGTGTGCGCCCCCATGTACAGAGGCCATTGTCCTCCAAGCGAGCGGCCCGGGTTTGAGTCCAGCCTGTCAGATCAAAGTTCAGTTTAAACTCAAGATGCTGCAAAAAAGTTTGTTTTTTTCATTTGATTTATTTTCATTTGGAACCTGCCAGTGTTCACTGATTTAAAAAGATGATGAAGCACTTTAACATGCAGTTAAAGTTTTTATTTTTTAAAAATAGTTTTAGCCACATAAATGATCTTTTACTGAACTTTGATTCTCCTTCTTTAGTAGGTTTTAATGTAAAAGTCCAAGTTGTAGTTTTATTAACCATTGTGTCCTAACAAAGCGCAAATACATATTTAATTAGATCAAATGATTCTTTGTGTATATTGGCTAACACGGGCTTCCATACACAGACATTAAAATGGTGTAAAAACTGATGGATGAGTAATAAACATTTATTGGGAAAGAGTCTGTGTGGCCATTACGTTGAATTTCACCTGCAGAATCAGCAGATAAAGCTGAGTTTTCTCTTGTTTTTCTAACGTGGTTGTTGGTAATTATCGTCTCTGTGAAGTTTCCTGTTGTGTGACACAGAATCATTTTATTTTCCTTCACTCTGAGCCGAACAGCAGGAAGGTTAAAGCGGCATGAAGAGATATTGAAATGAAATGGTTGGAGGCAGGCCCCAGGCGATTATTCAAATGACCACTTTTTTTTTTCTTCCCCCCCTCCTTTAATTTTGGTTCAATAAAGCTGGACGTTGAACCTTCAGCAGTCAGACAGTTAATTAAAAATGTGAGCGCAGAACGAGCTGTTTGGAATAATAATGATCATAAAGAGGAGCGTTTGTCAGACTGATGAGAGAGAGTTCGTCTGTGCTGCTGCGTTTGTACGACTGATCGGATAAATAAACTAAAGACTTCATACTGAGAGACACACACTGATACTTCATCAGCAAATACTGATACTGAGCTGATAGTAATGTTACTGTGATGGTAGTGTCAGAGGTACTGATGGAGTTTGAACCTTTGTCTCCCATGTTAGCTTCACTTCACCAAACTGGTAGCTCTACTTGTGGTGGCATTAAAATAAAAAAACAGAAGTACTACTTGAAGTTGCTTCAGTTTAAAGCTTCATCCAAAGGCAACTGGAAGTGATTCAGTTGCCAATCTAAGATCACAGAATTGGTCTGCATGTTCAATTAATTATGGGATTTGATTTCTGTGCGACGATGTCATATTCCCACTTTGCCAACATTTCTTTTCATCTTTGACCATGAAAACAATACTTGCCTTCCAGCATTAAATTGATGCAAAACAGCAGATAAACATCGTCTACTGATATTGGTGCATGCCACTCAGGCAGTGTGTGCTGCTGAAGTCTGTCTTTACATCTTTTATCAGTGAAGCTTGTTTTTAGCTAGCCAATACTATTACTTTAATCAACAGTTATTTAAAGGCTTTATGTGATTTTTCACACTTAAATATAATAGAAATCAAGTATATCCTCTGAAAATAACTCTGTGAGTCATGACTGTCTACTACAATGGGTGTAACACCCGAGTCCCACTGTCTGTGATGTTTTCAGAGTTTTCAGAGTCCTATCTTCACTTTGTTTACATCGGCGGGACGGCCGGCTGACTCCTCCCCTCACGTATAAAAGTTGTTTAATTGAGGGACTAGAGAAAAGAAGAATAACATACTGTACTCACTGCTTAACTGTGTTTCTAGATCACGCTCATTTCAGGTAAATTTACATGGAGTGTGAAGATACGAGCATAATAAAGATCGCTAGCATTAGCATGCTAACACAACAATGCACCGTGAGTTGTTTTGGTTTCATGCTGGTGCTCAAGGGCGACATCTGCTGGATCATATAAAGCCTTTAAACACACAGCTACCATGAACTATGGACCTTGCTAACCAAGCTAGTGCTAGCTAACCTCTGACATCTTTCCATCTCCATCCTCTCTTCAAAAATGGTCACTCTAGATACAATGGTTAATTTAACAGTGACTACGTCTACCACGTACTTAGAGTCTGAACAATTTAACCTGAAAAGAACACGTTACCAACCAGTGTCTTGGTTAGCTGGCTAACGCTCCTGCGACACACAATCCTTTAAGATGTAACTTTATTTACCCCAAAAGAAATTCTTGAAGTTGTCTTACTTCTTAAAAACCAAAAACAGTGAATTGTATAAAAAGGAAAATATAATAATCTGCTTTTTTTGTAAAAACTGTCACAGAAACTAGACGTTGAAATCTGATGACTGAGATGTTAGCTTGAAACAACCGCAGCAGCAGTAGGTTTAAAGAAGTAAAATTTAGAACAATTAGTTTGACAAGATCTAAAACTCAAACCTGAACGTGAGCGTCTGTTCCCTTTTCTCTGATTAACCTGCAGTTTCTTCCTCCTAAAGGTCAGAGCCCACACTAAGTGACGGTAATGGTTTCTGTGAGCACTTCAGACTCATTTATAAAAAACATGCTCCTCTCTCCACTTTTATGATTCATTTAACACACTCGCTGCTACGCCTGCCTGAGCAGTAAATTCTTAATATGTACAACATGATTTAATTATTGTTCCACGTCTAAACCGAGACAGACACTAACTATTTTAATTAATGTTTTACATCATGTGAAATATGTTTTCTTTGGCATTCACTCCATCACTGCGTGCAGGGCCAGAAAGAACGTCACCAAAAGGAACAATGAAGTATGCTTTCAGTGTTTGGGACCTTGTTCACTTAATGCTCATTGTGATCCGTTGATTTTTGTTGAAAGGTATTTTGACAACCTTATCACAAACATTAAGAATGTCAAACATTTTTCTGCATCATTGAGGCAACAACTCTCTTTTCTATCTGCGTTTATGAAGACAATAATCCTGTTTACACACATAATACAACAATGACCATCCCAGAATTATCTAGCACCACTCAGAAGTCAAATCACGGTATAAAGTGGCTCAATATTTCCTGAAATTAGCACAATGTATTATGCAAAAGTGACTGAAAGCGTTGAATAAGAAATGTGATAATACTTCAGAAGTGATGACATTTAGAAAGTTCAAGCTAAGAGAGAAACACACAGGAGATAAACTCTGTTTCTTTTTGTCACTTCTTAGTTTAAAAATGATTCTTCAGACACAGTGCAAGGTTATTACTGAGCTTGTTTTGCTGCTTTGAGTAGCGACAGCAAAATGAAAGAAATATCAGGAGAGTCTCGTGTCAGAGACGGGTCGAAAGGTCAGGAAGTCGGTGAGGTTTTATGTTTGAAAACTCCCAAAAGAACAGCTCCACTTTGTGCATCACTGTTTCTGGTCTTATATATTTTTATTTCTCTCATTTGATCTTTGGAGGCCTGATAACATTTTCCTGGTTTTAACATGAGGGCTGCTCCATTATCTGATGTCAGGGGAGAATTGAACACCTGATATCAGCTGCCGAGGAGCCTTTGAGCCACAAACTGGTGGACCGTGATGAAACACACAACAAACCTCTCAGAAACATCAACTTTTCAGGAAAGAAATGGTTTTTTTTGTTTTACCTTCAGCCGGTTTAGAAGGTTATCTGCTGGGTTTTATGGTGGATTTCATCAGACTAGAAGCTGAAGGATGGTCTCCGTCCAGAGAGAATAAAGAAATCCTTCAGCTCAGCATGAAGACTGAGCAGGAATAATCGTGAGATCAGGATTCAGATAGAAATATATACTGGAATTATGATCTGAAATAGGAACAAAAAAAAAGCTAAAGTTAGGACACAAATACAAAAGACAGAGAACTGAATTAAACAACACAGAGTTTCAGACAGTCACAAGTGAAAGTTGAGTTCAGAGTAAAAAAAGGATTCTAATTGACACCATGGTGTACTTTAAGGACTCCAGTATTTGTATTTTATGTGTTGTACATGACTTTTGACCTGAGAAACACACAAACTGACCCTGAGGCCCAGGATCG
Source organism: Labrus mixtus (assembly GCF_963584025.1). Classification (NCBI taxonomy): domain Eukaryota; kingdom Metazoa; phylum Chordata; class Actinopteri; order Labriformes; family Labridae; genus Labrus; species Labrus mixtus. Next base: position 19,596,016 of record NC_083621.1, read on the forward strand.
ATTAGTTTTAGTCCCACAGAGATGTGTGTGAAGACATTTGACCTTTATATTAACCTCTTTTTCGCAGAAAATTCTGCCGGAAGTTTAAAAAAAAAAAATGAGTTTAACAAATAACTCGGAGGCACGAAACACACACAGGATGAAGAAACAAGCTGTACGCTGTGTGTTTGTATATAACTTAAGTGGACGTTAAGGCAGTTGTCACATAAACTACTTAACAACAACACATCAATACGTAGGCCTTTACTGGAAGGGACAGTTGTAAATAATTCAAACTGGCAACAAGTAAGGAAATAAAGTAAGTTGCTTACTAACTTGGTTTAAAGAGAGGCAAATGCTAACTTGGGTGAAGACGGTGTTACTAGTCAATGTTAACATCATTTGAAATGTAATAACTTGTCTAAAAGATTAAATAAAATGCTAACAAAGCTAATAAAGAGTTAAAAAATGCTAACTTAGCGGTTAAAGTAAGTAAGCAATCATTGATGTATTACTAACAAATCTGGTAAATTAGGTGGCAAACAAACCTTACTGTGGCTAATAAGCTAAGTTGCTACTTTAGCAAAAAAAAGAAAGAAGTGACATGCTCAACTGGTTGGAAAATAAATGTTTCTCACCCATTTAATACATTTAGGTCTAATACTAATGTTGCTGAAGAAGTCAGCTAACAAAAGCTTTAACTTAGCTGAAAAGGTGAGTTGCTTATGAATGTTAGCTCCTCAAAACGATGCTAATAAATACTAACTTTGACATATAGGGACATGTAGGGTATATTCATGACAAGCTCTAACTTTGGTACAAAAAAACAACAGACAACACCAAACAACATCTGGAGTAACATATTTTAAGACTTTAATGAATAATATTAGATGAAGCTCTGTGTGCTCTTGCACTGAGAGGTGATACTGCAGATAATTAAAAAGGTGCTCTTTCAGGTCTTGGATCATTTCTGTTGAATTAAATTCTAACATTAACGTTACATCTTTTGCCCCTGGAGCTGCCTGGAAGAGCCTTGAAGGTTGCCTGGAGTTCTCTGGACCGTAGCTCCAGAGCCACCAATTATGTTTGCATAATTAACAAGACAAATTGTATGCATCTGTGAACTCATCTGCAGAGTATTTGTTTTATATTTAAGTGATGCAGGGCCCACTATCTTCCCCTGAATGAGCCGAAGTTAGTGTCTGTTTTTTTCCAGGTATTTTCCAGGTTGTTTGCATGCTGTTTCCAGGCCTCCTCTCCCATATTTCCTCCTGATTTTGTCGTCTGTCGAGGTTTATCTGACAGCAGCTGTTGACTCGACGCTCCCTCTGTTTGACAATATGCCACCAAGCTGTGCACAAATACTGCTCCACATACTGTACACTACAACTCCCATGATCCCTTGGGGCTGCAGCTTGTCTGCTTGTTGGAGGGACAGCGTCTGCTGGTCGCTAACGTTTGTAAATGTTTTATTAACTGGACTGACTGGGTGGTTACTGGAGGGACTGGGTTTATCCCTGGTGTGTGTTTATGTGTTTTAGTGGACAGCTTAAGGATGTTGTTTGTGTTGTCTGCTGGAAGAAGATTGTATACTGGGTTTTTAACTGGGTTTACTGGTGGAGGGGTTACGGTTGGATATAGATAATAATTAAAGAAATAACAAATTCACATTTTATTCTTTAATTTAAAACTAGCATTAATGACATTTCCACATTCATATATTTGATATATTAACCTGTGTTAGGTTGTTAAATGCTGATGTTTGCAGTTGTGTAAAAGAGTGTGTGAGATATAAATAAGTTATTTTGTTTTAAGCTCCATTTGCCCCGCTATTCATTCTTTTCATTGAGAGATCCTGAGAAGAAGAAAAGAGATGCTGTGCCTTTTGTCGTTGCTTCTTGCCAATACATGAGGACATTTCTCCAACATCAACATCAGAGTGGAGGAACTCAAGATTTAAAAGTCGGAAAGTGTTAGTAAGTTTTGAAACTGGACTTCAGAGATCGGGTACTACATTATCATTATGAGAATCATTAATGACTCACTGATGCTTTTGTTGTCAAGGGGAAAAAAAAGGAACATGAATGGATGGATGTTGTGTGTGTGTTTATTGTGGGTGTTTAAACACACTGTTTAAATGAGTGTTTGTGTCATTTTATGTATCTGATTGGCTGCACAGTCTGTTCACTGTGTGTTTTTATGAACACTGATGTTTTCCCCTGAATTCTGGATCTCTTCTTCCATTTCCACCTCATTTTTCTGTCATGATGTCACACGCACACACGTACACACACACACATGCATACACATACACATACACATTTATGCACATACACTCATACACAGGAACAAAACACACAGCACACACACACACACACACAACTACACAGACACACACACACACTCTGTCCGGCTGCAGCGTTGCATCACACAGATGATTTTTCGATTGCAGAGACTAATGTGCTGATCCTCATGACAACGCTGCCAAAACACAGCTGAGGAGCAACCTGAGTTCACTGTGTGTGTTTTATGTGTGTGTGTGTGTGTGTGTGAGAGAGAGAGAGAGAGGGAGAGAGAGAGAGAGAGAGAGAGAGAGAGAGAGTGTGTGTGTGTGTGTGTCTGTGTGTGTTGTGAAAGAAAACTGGTTTACTCAAGTAAAAACAAGAAAATTCTCCTCTCAGTCTCTCTCTGAAGCAGTATGAAATAATTATGGGATGTTCTGTTCATCTCCGCGCTCCAGGAACTTAGCATGTGTACTTTCAAACACAACATCTCTTCACAACATTTTTACACACGCACAGACACAAACACACACACACACTCTTACATCTCACCTCCAGCGAGCTCGGAAACAACAGAGCACAAACAGGAAAGAATCTACAACACTTTCATGTTAAAACATCTCCATGTTCTTTGTTCTGTTTGTGACTCTGAACGCTCCCCAGCGTCTTACACAGCGCTTTATTCATCACTTAAAACAATGCAGTCAAGTGGAATAACAGATTCACATGTAATTAATCAATCATTTGGACCCATTATAGTCCTGATTTCTACGTTTGATTATACCATACACACCCTGATAGGTTTAAAACACCTAAGTGACTCAGGGCCTGATTCACAAAATGCTCCCCTTACTGCCCCGCAGAGCGAACAGACACTCTTTGCACTGGTCCTGTTCATTTGTAAATAAATTAATCATTATACAGTCATTTGAGGAAAAAGTGCCCCCTTTCTATGCAAATCAGCCGTCTGCTGAGAGTCGGTGGTAACTGCGTCGCAGTATTTAATATATACTATATATCATGATCAAACTTTCCAGTGATCAGGAAATTCCAATTCCGTATGTATTAAAATTCTAATTTTTTTGTAAATATTACTTTGACATCACTATTATTAACCAGGGGTTAAATCAGTCGGGGGCCGTTACCATGACAGCGATGTGAGTGTTGTTTTTTTCCCAAAGTTGTCCTGTCTTGCTCCATTCAGAAAGGATGCTTTGTTTTAAACAGTGAAACTCATTTCACATTTTTACAGACCGGCCTCTCAATAAAGTTGAAATAGTTTCCCCTCCCCTCCGAGCTCATCATCTTTATGTGGACAGAACTGAGCTCAGTCAACATGAAAGTGCAACTTGGTGTAGAGTAAAGGTGGGGATAACTTCTTTCCACATTCAGACAAAAAACAAGAGCAACGGAGCAGGACAACTTTTTTGGGGTTATTCTTTAGTGCTATATGCTTCGTGAATTAAACCTTGAGACATAGCAGATCGCGGGAGCAAATGTTAGCAATATTTTGAGCTATAAGCGGCCCCATTCCAGGCCCTCAATAAGCAAAAACAAAGAAACAGAACCAGGCATAGGCAGATCAGAAATTCCTGTTTTTGTCAACAGGGTTTGGTGTCTTTGTGGAGAGTGATGTAACAGCTGTTTGTGTAATGTAAATCTTCCTCTTTAACAAAAAGCTCTATCTCTGTAGGGATCCATTCTGTAATGTTGTCAGACACTTAGAGCAACAATCTGAGCCTGAGGGACAAAAACAACACATTTTAATTGACAAACTTTCATCAATCAGGGATTATGTTGCAGACATTGCAGCCTGTTTCACTGCTGCAGGTGTTAACAATGCACTAAAGCAAATTTCAAAACGTTTTTTCACCTTTTAGTCATTTAGACTTAAAAATATATAAATAGTACCCAGGTTTAAAGAAAAGCAGAAATCACCTTTAATAAAACCCTCATGGTGTCAAACGATTAGCAACTGAATGATTCCTCCCTGCAGACAAACTCCTTCATGTGTTTTTACATTTCGTCGTCAGCCATCGATCCAGCGATGGAGTCATCACCATTTCAGCTTCTTCTTTTTTTTCATGATGGATTTTGTGTCAAATTATTTTTAATGCAGAAATATGTCCCTCCGGCCAAAAAGAAGAAGGGTAGGAGGAGGGGGGGGGGGGGGGGGGGGGGTGGAAGCATCTCTCTTTTTTTTTTTATTGGGATCGATTCAAATTGATTAGTTTCAGATATTTAATGTGACACCTCCTCTACCGATCGCTCTGACGCTTTATAAAAAGAAAAGAACGAAGCGATTCGGCGATGCAGCCTCCCTCTGAATGCATAATGGTGGCACTCAATATTTCAGACGGAACAAATGAATTGCGCGAGGCTCTTTTAGCAGAATAAACTGCTTTTGCGTGTCAAGACAAAGTCTGGGGAATAAGGGACCGAGGACCTAATGTGTTGTGACAATAGACAGTACAGAGGCTGTGTGTGTGTGTGTGTGTGAGAGAGAGAGAGAGAGAGAGTGTGTGTGTGTGTGTGTGTGTGTGTGTGTGTGTGTGTGTGAGAGAGAGGCAGAGAAAGAGACAGAGAGAGACAGAGGCAGATCTGTTCCAGGGACTGTTTTAGTGCCTCATCAAATATTTAGTTTGATTGTACATGGTCCTGTAATTGCCATCTTGGCTTGTGAATTATTGATGGCGTGTAGCAGAGCCAAGGAGGGCCCTCGTCCACTCACACACACACACACACACACACACACTCACACACACAGGCGCTCGAGTGCTGTAATAAGGCCAGACAAAGCAAACACACACACACACACACACACACACACACACACACACACACACACACACAGAGGCTGGTGCTGGGGCCAGTGAATCATCATGTAATGGTAATGGGCATGCAGCCGCTCTTGTTTCATATCCTAATTAGCAGCAGAGGAGCATCATGTGAATTCTTCAGTAATTATTTGAAGAGGGCGTTTCAACAACACTGAGAGTCAATATTAGACTTTACTCATCCTCCTAATGAGGCGAACATAGTCCCCCTCTTCTTCTTCTTCTTCTGATGTTTTTGCAGCTCAAACCGCCTGCGAGCTTCTTTTTTTTCCCCCTTCCTTTGTTTCTCCTGCACGGTTTGTTCGTTAGCCACAAACAGATGAGCTGCGACAGCGCGGCGGTCGCTGGGTTAACCAGGACCGATTGTTTGTTAGCTCACCGTGGCCTCAGCTTGCCACGCTTGCTTTGTGCTTCGTTTCACTTTGTCACCAGTAAGACGTGGCGACGGCGCTACTGGTGGCGGTGTGCGGGCCCGGGCTCGCCAGGTGGGCGGTCAGGTGGTAAAGTGGCAGCGGCGGGCGACGAGGTGGCTCCTCACAGAGAGAGTCAAACTGTGAGGGCGAGCGAGAGAGCAGGCGAGAGAGCAGCGGCGGCTTTTAAAAATACTCCTGCTGAAATATTGATTTTTTTTTTCTGCTTCTTTTTCTTTCTTGCCTAACGTAATAAGTGAGAGACTCCAGGGAACGTGTGTGTGTGTGTGTGTGTGTGTGTATGTGTGTGTGTGCGCGTGTGTGTGTGTGGGGTGAGCATCCTCCCCTAGCCCTCAAAGTGTGTCTGTTCTCATATGAACTGTGTGTGTGTGTGTGTGTGTGTGTGTGTGTTCATCAGGGCCTTGTAATCTGAGCTCAATGTAATTGCTTCCCATAGTGCACTGGGTGTGGTCGGGGTGACATCATCTGGAGTGGCCGGTCAAAAAACGCTGAAGTCAGACCAGATCACCCCCCTCCACCCCTCATTGTGAGCTAAATTACCTTTAAATCGTCTCCACTGGAACAATTAGCTGCCTCCGTCATGTTCCTGCTTCACTCAGGATCACAGGTGAAAAACTGGAAAAAGAATAACACAGTTAAACCAGACAGAGAAATGCACTTATTTATTGTATGAACAGATTCCAGGAAAGTCTCCACTTTACAAATGCTATTCTTTATTTTTCCTGCAGTATTCACTCTTTGCAGTTAAAGCATAATTCAACTTGAGACATTCCTACTTCAGACTTGTTAAAAACAGCAGCCTGGTCAGCGGCCCTACACTTTAAAATCTGACTCTGCAGGTCCCCCTCTAGAGTCAGATTTTGCTGGTGCAGGGCTCTAAAGTCATTTTTTTTGGTTTAAAAACAAAGCCCCAACCCCTTTTCTCTCCAATAAAGTGCAAGTTTTTGTTTTTCATTTAAATCCAAACTTACTTGTATGTTTAAAACACTGGGTTATCCTCTAATGTTTTGACCTCATCGATATAAAAACTACAAAACAGAAGCTTTAACACCTTGAATGACTAAAAAGTCATTGCATGTTTTCCTTCAAGTATGTAGCTCATTCAACAGGTATTCAGATCGATTCAGCGCTCTGATGACCAGTTAAATAACACTATTTTTATATTACAAGAAAGTCTAAGTTCTGCAGGTGTAAAGGTGCAGGTTGTATCTCTCTGCTCTCCTGCAGAAGGAGCAGCAGTGATTTCAGAGCTACGGTACACGCCTCTCTCTCTCTCTCTCTCTCTCTCTCTCTCTCTCTCTCTCTCTCTCTCTCTCTCTCTCTCTGTCTGTGTCCTGCTGTCATTGATTGTCGGGTGGTGTAATGAGGTGACAGCTGACACCAGCAGACTCCATCTCTCTCATTATCTTCACCTTCTCTTTAAGAGGCACAGAAGAAGAAGAAGAAGAAGGAGCTCCTGTGTGCTGTTTTTAATCAGAGAGGAGATCCACCATCACGTTCACCTCCTCTCTGTTCTCCTCTCTGTCCTCCTTGACTATTACACTGTGGTGTTTAGAGTCTATTTGTGTTGACGGATAGAAACAGGCACTCCTTAGTGATCTTCATACAAAGGAAAGCGAAATACATGAGTGGAGGATGAGATTGTTCAAGGCAGCTGTGAGTCAAGATCATGCAGAGCACACAAATAGTTGAAATTGCTTTAATCAGTTAGTTTTGTTGTTTGTGTACTGCACGAAAATTGTGCTTCATCTGAACAAATTGAAAACACAAAAAATGCATAATAACTCAAATAAACTAACCGATCAAGGAAGTGTTGGAGACGCAGCTTCTACGATTACTGCAGAGCAACATCACTGTTTTGTAAGTCATGGAGTCTGGTGGTGTTACAACGTTCTTCAAAGCCACCACACTCTATTAACAAAAACAGTGTTTTTGACTTCACAGAGCACAGGCGTTGCTGCTCTACCGCTGCTTCCATCAGTTAGTTAGTTTGAGTTGTTGTGGTGACTTCAGGGTTTTAAAAGGTTAGTTTAGATCCAACACATGAAAACAAAAACAGGAAGTGTTCCTCAGCTGCTGGGAAGCTGTGATGTTTCTGTCATAATCAGATCAAATCCTTTTTTACTGAAAACACACACACACACACACACACACCACACACTGAAGAGTGGAAGTGCATTAAGAGGAAACATACACACACACACACACACACACACACACACACACACACACTCAACAAGGGCATACAGTATTTAAAAATATACACACACAGAGCTGTGTAGACAGGAGTGGGGATAATGTGCCTAAGTGTGTCTATTGTTTGTTTATGCATTTTTGTTTATATGTGTGTTGTTGTAAGTTGTTGTTGTTTGTGTGTGTATTCATATGTCTGTTGTTGTGTCTGTTGTTGTGTATATGTGTGAGTGTGTCTGTTTTCTTGTTGGTATAGTGTAGTCAGAATGTGTATGTGTGTGTATTTGTGTGTGCACTCCCCTGTGTTTTTGCTAGTTTCTGCGAGTGTGTGTGCACTGATATACTGTCAGAGCAGCTTGGTGTGTATTTGTATCTATATCTGTGTGTGCATTGTGTGTGCATTTTGTGCACATGTGTGTATTTTTACAATGATACGGGTCCATATGTGTGTAAGGTTGTGTGCCTGTGTGTATGTTCTTGTGTCTCTGAATGGCTCCGTGTGTGTGTATTTGTTTTTCACAGGGTGTGCACATACTAGTGTGTATAGCTCTATATTCCACTGTGTGTTGGTGTGTATGTGGGTGTATATTCCTCAGTGTGTATCAGTGTGTATAGGTGTAGCAGCTTGTTGTTTGTGTGTATTATGTGTCTATTTGTCTGCATATCTGTGTGTGGTTGCTTCGTGTGTATTGTGCGTGTTGTAAACTGGTATGTGTGTATTAAATGTATGGTTTTTGTACAGTGTGTGTATTGTGCGTGTGTGCATATTGTGTATTTTGTGTGTATGTGTGTGTCTGTGGTCCAGAGTGTGTGTCTTTGTGTGAATTAGATCCGTATTGATCGGTATCAGCTCTCTGAAGGACTCGGGGATCGTCTGAATGGAGCTTCACATTATTCTGTTCTCTGCCATAAAGGGCATTACAGCAGCAGATCAGCTTTCAGTCGATACACACACACACACCCCTCTCACACACACACACACACACACACACACACACACACACACACACACACACACACACACACACACACTGCCCATCTCGCTCCTCTCTCTGTGCCTTTAAAGGACCATTTCACCCAAATCATAAAAAAAGCAGCTGCAAATATTCACACAGAGTTCAGTTTGATTTATCTCTGACATTTCTGACGTTGAAAACATTCTGTAACAAACTCTGTTTCATCTTTCAGCTCATAATTAAATAAATCCAAATTGTCGACAGTCTGTCTGTTGCTAATTTTGCTGAACTGTCCCTTTAAATCCGACCTGAAAGTCCTTCCAGTATATCTCTACCTCTACTGTGTGGATGTTCAGTTATTTTGACCAATCCTAAAACTCTGACACTCTGCGACGTTATTCAATCCATTAACAACATTGAAGAACTTTAAGATCCATTTTAAGGGATTACGTTTCTGAGGTTAGACTAAAGCTGCTGTCAGACGTGCTGAGCTCCAGCTGTGTGTTTTTTAAGGATATTGTTACCGTCCTATTAAGGTGGAAATCAATGCCGAGCTCATTTGTAACCCCGCCCACCTCCTGGTGCTCTCTCAACGTGCCTCGTTGAAGGATCCTCAGAAGGAGGAGGGTGGAGGGCTGGGAGTAGGTCTTCTTGCCGAGGTTATCCCCTGGTTAATGTGACATGTCTGTCTGCGACCTTGCCGCTTGTTAACTGCCCGGATTATTATTGTGATAATGTGGCAATTAAAAAAGGAGGCGCTCCATCAGACAGGGAGGGGCGGGAGGGTGGTGGTCCGAGAGATGGATGTGCACAGATTACAAGGCAGTGTGAAATGCATTAAGGTGGCTATCCATTCTGACCCCCCCCCCCCCCCCCCCCCGCTGTCCTCCTGCAGAGTTGCGGGTTATTGCCGCCCGTCCTCATTGATATCCGTCCCCAATCAATACTCCTCTGCTGCCGTAAAAACAGGCGTAAATCAACACGCATCGGGCGAGAGATCGGACAGGCGGGAGGGAAAATCAAAAGGCGGTGTCTAATGAGACGCCATAAGTCTGCAGGAAGTGTCCACCGTCTTTATGAAGACGCCGCCGCAGAATGATAATGTCATCTGCTGCCGAGAGACCGGAGACAACATGAGACCTGAAACATGGCAAAGAAAGCCCTAGATGTCATATTTGCACTCCTATGATGTCTCTCTTTTAATATGAATGAATGAATAATGTGAATGTCATAGAGGGGGAATAAATTGTTATCTTGGATCCAACTCAAAATTTGTTTTACAAAACAATAACACACAAAAATCTGACCATTACAGGGAGCAGAAGATCAGCAACTCCTGTGTTCTGTGTCTCATCAATGTAGTCTGGTGTTTTTGAATTGGGAATAGCAAAACACAAATCCATGTGAAACTTCTCCTGGTGTAAAAAGAACGTCCTGTGAAGTCAAACTGAGCCGAGCGATGTTTCCTCTGATCCTGAGTCAGTGTTTGTTTCTATGCACTTCATGACAGTGAAGGATTGTGGGTAATCAGATTGTGACTCTCAACCTGTTTTGTGTTTTTTTTTTTTTGTTCTCCGCAGATTCTTCCTCAAGTTCTTCCTCAAGTGCAATCAGAACTGTTTGAAAAATGCAGGAAACCCTCGAGACATGAGGAGGTTTCAGGTAAGAGACACGCACCTGCTCCTCCTGCTCCTCCTGCTCCTCCTGCTCTTCCTGGTTCAGACGGATCCGGCTTTGCTCTAACTGACCCGGATGTGTGTGTGTGTGTGTGTGTGTTTGCAGGTTGTGGTTTCCACTACAGTCAACGTGGACGGTCACGTTCTGGCCGTGTCAGACAACATGTTCGTCCACAACAACTCCAAACATGGCCGCCGCGCCCGACGCCTGGACCCCTCTGAAGGTTAGACGTCGCTCAAAGAATTCAAAACAAATCTTAGAATCTATAAGAGACTTCTTAAAAAACTCTTAAATCCTCTCTGAGGCTAGCAGAGACTTCCAGAAACTATAAGAGGATCTCAGAGACTCCAAGAGACTGTCGAAGACGAGCAGAAACGCTTAGGAACTATTAGAGTCTCTCAGTGACTATCAGATAAATCTTTTAGAGTCCACTTTTAACCCTTCTTGTTTTTCACATGAAGGGTTAAAATCATTTTCTATTATCTTCTATTAAAGTTGTTGCATATATGACAATAGATAGATATTTGATATATGTCTCAAAAACCAAATCTTATCAAAATAGTTTGAAATATTCTGACCTTTAGTCCAAAAAACCCTGGATCTTACATTTCCCATGATGCACCTGGCATGTTTCCGTCTCAAGAGTCTTCACGCTTTGAGAAAAACCGAAACAGATCTTTTATTTCTCACACCTCCTTTGTGTTTCTTTTATGAAGCAAAACGAGATGAAACCAAAGTCAAACCTTCTCCAGTGTTAACTGGAAGTTTCCATATTCGGAGGCTTTGATTTGGAACAACTGAATACAGTATTGTACGAGACAAAAGCCAAAAAGAGAGGAAAGCTCAGGACGAAATGTAAGGAAACTGTCCTTTAAAGAGTGAAGCAGGTCTCTGTGGAACCTCCAGCTGCTGGCAGGTATCCACCCGGCTCTGTCAGGAGAGTACGGCGAACAAACGTTCTGTTCTTCCAGCGTCTGCAGCAACCAAATAAAATTCATCATTCGTGTATAAACTTCACACGATGAAACTTAACTCTGAGAGCCGCAGCTCAGAGGTAACATTTCCTCTGAAGTAGTAAACTTTAATGCCTCTCTGCCCCGTCCCCGCTCTAATAAATCCCTCCTGGCTCACTCTGAAGCGATGACACAAGTCCTCCGATTGATTCGGCACACTTTCAGTGCCAGATGGGTGGGGCTTAACCGTACCAGCACCAGGGTTTAAGACTACATCAGAAAAGATGTGGGTCAAAGTGACCAAAGTGGAGTTTAGTTTTCTTCTTCTAATCCTCCAGGACCTTTTTTAGTCCTGTGTGGGAAACTCCCCCCATCTGGCACCAACAGGAGAGTAAAACAAACTTAGATTTGCTCAAACTTTTGACATAAATCAAATATTTTTACACCGCTTCTTAAAAACATTCTCTAAACAGTTTGGGGTTGATGAAGAACTTTGTTTCATTCATCTTGTAACACCAGACGGGTGGAGCTTATGATGTTGAGGCTTCATATAATTTTGAATGAGATGTATATAGAAAAGTAAACTTATCCAACTCTTGGCTATTTGTTAAATCTGTTGAAAATTTTCAACACTGTTTTGGGCCTCCTTATTGGTAAACTCTCCAAATCCCTCTAAAACTTTATACCAACTTTATGATAACTTAAACCCATGTAAAATTAGTGTTAGATACCAGCCTGATATTAAAAGCTCAGGGTTTTTCATCGGTTAGCAACAAAAGACACCAAACAATGAAGTCCAAAGTGTTTTAATTGTACAGGAGATTCTATAATGGGGTCACCTTTTTTAAACTTCTTTAAACTTTTAAAATCTGTGAATCTAACAATTTGTTCCTGACAAAGATTATACCTTTAAAACACTTTAGTTTGAACTTCCAGACACTTATCAGTTACTTCTCTTAACCAAACCCTCACTACCCCTCTGGGTCATCAAAGACACTAAAATGAACCTTCAAAATGTTTTGCACAGATCAGATTCGCCCTGTTTCACATCCTGCTCTGCTGTCTACCTTAACTCGCTCTAAAGTTTGAGGCTTTTCTTCCAGGCTTAGCAGTTTTAACCTGCTGGGAACACCATCCGAGTCGGTCCAACAATATGAGGGCATCACAAAGTATCAGATAGACCTCCCAGTCACAAAAAAAAAAAAAAGTTCACTAAACTGACTCTGTGTCTTCTTGGCAGTCTTTTGAGGTAAACTCCACCCCTCTGGGACGTAAAAGTGAGTCAAACAAACCCTCAAATAGTACGCCACCAGTTCGACTTCAAAAAGCTGTCGTGTCCTCTCTGTTTCACCTCCCAGAAGACAGCTTCTGCAGTTTCCCCTCGACTTGTTTTTAATGTTTTGAGGCTCTTCCAGGAGCAGATGATGTCATTGTCTTGTTTGGTTTACCCTACTTGCAGCACCAGGAGGGCGGAGTTTATCACAGCGGGGGTGGTTCAGACAGGATAAGATCACTGATCAAAGAAAAAGCAGAATAAGCTGACCTTCTGTGAGCGCTGTAACTTTTCTCAATCTTACTCTTCTGTCCTGTGGAGCAAACCCCACCCGGCTGGCCCATCCAAAGGGATAAAACAAATGTGACACAAATATGTCATTCACAAGGATGAGATGTTTTTCTTTTGTCACCTGTGATAACACCGAGAGGAAAGGTATCAACTGAGCATTTAAACATTCATGTGCAGAAGTGTGAGGGTGTTCTGTGTGTGCTGTACTGTACGGTGTCCTGCAGGGGCCAAAAGGGGGCCTGTTGTTTACCAGACGTCCCTGTATCTCAGCCCACAGAGGAGAGCGCCGGGTCTTTCATCTCATCCAGACTGGGATGTTTTCAAAGGCGATAAAAAGCCTCAACATCTGCTCCCGCCTTTGTCACCAACCCTCAGCCTCCCCGTCTCCTCGATAAAACTTTCCACCGCCTGCTCCTCGCCTTTGTGCTCCAAAATCCCCCTCCACCTCCGGCAACACCATCAATGCTAACTGCACCCCCCCTCAGACCCGTCTGCCTGTTTGTTTACTGCTGTGACAAAAGAGGGAAATTAATAAGGAGATGACAATCGAGTCCTTGGAGCGGGAAAACCTCGACCCTCGGCTGCTGCTGCTGCTTGTGTTGGGTCGGAGCTTTTCTTTTCTTTCCTTTCATCCGGAAACTCGACTTTTAAAAGTTTGTCCAAAGAACTTCTCGTCAGTCCTATAACATTGTCTTTGAGAATAGACACTGGATTTAAAGTTCAGGAAGCCTGCACGCCCCAAATAACTCCTCACTTCACTACCTACATGCTGCCCATTCTGGTTTAAAAAAATATCCAAACTTTCATTATTTTTGATGTAATTTTTTTTTTGCCATTTTTTCCTTTTATTGGATAGAACAGCTAAAGAGAGGATATGTTGGGAGGAGAGCTCGGGGGATGACATGCAGCAAAGGGCTGAGATTGGATTTGAATCCACAGCAGCTGCGAGAAGGACTATAGCTTCCGTACATTGGCAATCTGGGATCCCAAACGATCTAAATGTACAACTTGGAAACTCTGACACTAATCAAACAGTATCTATTGATATCTATTTTGATACAAAAGCAAGAAAAACAGGAACACAAAATGCCAAAACAAGCATGGAAACTCCTGCAGAAATTGTATTGCATTTGTACAGTTTAGATAGTTCTCTCTCTCTCTCTCTCTTTCTCTTGTGGGGGAACTATAGGGGTGATCACCTTGATCAACTTCAAGTTTCGGCCTTTATACTTTTAAGCCATCAAGCACGAACCACCTAAACTTACTGGTCGTAATCATTAAGCGTGAGTAATCCATCTCCAAAGCACGCTCTCCTCTCTCAGTGCAGAAACTGTTACTGTAATGTTTAATAGAGCTTCTGAACGCAGCTTTATGGATCAGATCTCAAAGTAAACAAAAGGAAAACGCAGAGCTCTGACTGGAATATAAAATCATCCTCCCAATAAAACGACTCCTGGTCCGGGAAAAAGGCTGTAAACCGGAGTCAGTCCGCCTGTCTGACTCGACCCGACTCGACAGTCCGGGGCTTCAGTCTAGTCATCACGGAGACTCTGTTTATGAGGAGCCCCTTATTGATCTGTGTGGCACTGGAAAAACCAATCATTTTGCATGTATTAACAGGCTGCTGGTACATCAGGTCTGTGAGGAGGGAAATCTGACTGAAAGCTCCCTGAGAATAAAACATATTCAAGAATGATCAGTTAACAGAGGTCACAGCAGATCAGTGTTTTTATCAAGGACACTTCACATGGAGAGACGTTTTCTAATGTGATTGAAGCAGAAACAGGAAACAGGAAACAGGAAGAGATAAAAGAGTAAAACAAAGGGCGGGAATCTGATCTGGATTCATGAAAAGAAAGGTTTTTAGGAGGAGGGAAGATTAAAAACAGGCCTGATGATGCTAAAGCAAAAGCTACAAGTTGAACGATATTTTAAACTTCCAATCTAAACTGTAAGCTAAGCTTGATGAACTGAAACCTCATTTTAACACCAACATGTTGATGTGGCTACTGAATTTGACCATGAGATCTCCTAAAATAGACGGTTACAGCGGTTGAACACTCCTCTAAGCTAACCATGATGGCTACATTAGCATCTCCTTACCTGAACCACGTTGTTGTTGGGTTAATGACTTTGCAGGCTGCAGTAGAAATGATGTAACTTCCAACTTTTTGCCGCAGTCTGTTTAAGGAGGAAACGTTATATTAGAACCCAGTTTGTGATTTTTTTTTTCTTTTGCGTTTCTAACTGTATTACTCATGTTTCTGTTGTGTCGTCTATGTTTTCGAAGCAGCCACGCCCTGCATCAAAGCCATCAGCCCGAGCGAGGGCTGGACGACCGGCGGAGCCACCGTCATCCTCATCGGGGACAACTTCTTCGATGGCCTGCAGGTCGTCTTCGGCACCATGCTGGTCTGGAGCGAGGTGAGAGGACGCTCACTATAACTGATGCTGGATATACTGTATACATCCTTCTGCTGTCGCTCCTTCTGACTCCTGAACCTGAAGTTTATAAAATGTGAATGAATTTCATATTTTCAAGACTGATTTAGTCTGACTTTTCAAAAATGCACAGAATTTTAGCAGAATAACTATAAATATATGTTGCAGTGTCTGAGCTCTGAAAACAGCTGCACATACAGTACATCATGTTCTTCATCATCTTCACACACATTCGTAGAAACACCTGCACCTCAGGTCTGCATGCCCCCAAAAATATGTAGATTGAGTGCGCGTTGAGGAGCAGGAGGAGCGGCGCATACGGAGCAACATGAAATATTGAAGCGGGTCCAGAAGAGCAGAACACCTGGCAGGGAAGGAGGGAAGGAGACAGATAAACCTCCACACGCTGCTCGCTGCACATCACACGACGCTGACGGAGCTCCTCACTTTGATCAGCACCGTCAGGCGGCGAGCAGACGGACTCCAAAGCCCAGAATCCCTCTGAACACAGGCTGATGATGACCCAGATTGGAGAAAGACAGTCGGACTGTTTTAAAAGAAAGTTTGTTACGGAAAGAAAAAAATCTCAGCCGTTAGAGGTCAATAACAGCAGCATGAGCAACCCTAAAACTGTCTCAGCACTCAAAGTCAGAGCTGTTTGATAAGACATACAGCACTAAAACTGAGACGTCTGAAATAGTAGAAGGAGCTTGGATATTGGCAAGAATTAAGGTGTCAGTTTTAACGCAATGAAAGTTGAAGGTAACATGAAGATAAATGATTTGTGTTAACAACAGAAAAAACTGATCCAACAGCTGAAGAGCTGAAAGAAATGACTCTTGTCTTTAAAGAGTAGATAAAAGGTTTTGATACAGGCCGCGGCTTCCTTTAAGCACCAAAAAATGTGACACATTTTTCACATTATGTTCATCATAGCAGCTTAATCTGAGGCCCAAACAGTCAGAATATGACTCTGTAGGTTTGCTGGTAGTGCTTTCAAACTGACATGTCCCTCGGGATAAATGAAGGGTTCCCAACCCTTTTATTCCTTGGAGCCCCCCACCCCCCACTTGTATCTAAAATAAGCTGAGCTCCCCCAAGGACTCACAAGAGAAATAAGGGATACGGGGCTGTCTAAAATGAACATCAGTATTCATTGTTTTCACTGATAAATCCCACCAGGAAAGGCCTTCACAAACGTGTTCTTACCAAAAGACCTTTGAATAAACTATCAAAGAATTGTGTTATTATTTTAATTAGTATGTGCAAATCGACTCAAAGCAGACAAAGACTCGATATTTGGCCCCATCACAAAGTGTTAACTTGCTATCTCAACTCAAAGCACTTTTTCTGCCTGCTGCGTGTATTCAGAGTTAGAATCGCTCACCAAGCTGCTGAATTTGAAGAGTTATAAGTGACCAGTATTGAACCAGTATTAATTTTATTAATCAGTATCAAATGACTGCAGAGTTCATTCACAGTAAGATGCTCTTTGTATGACATCATTTTTTATTTAACATCCTAACAAAATGAACTAGTTCTAAAAAGAAAAGCCTCACACCTGCCCCGCTTTGAGAGTACCCGTTCCAAACGTGTGACTTTGTTTTGACACAGATTTTATTTTTGTGTGTTTGTCGTGATTTGTCGTCCAGCTGATCACGCCTCACGCCATCCGAGTCCAGACCCCCCCTCGTCACATCCCCGGTGTGGTGGAGGTCACGCTGTCCTACAAATCCAAACAGTTCTGCAAAGGAGCGCCGGGACGCTTCGTCTACACAGGTAAGACACAAAACACCGTCTGTCAAATGAAAAGTTTGGAGGTTTGAGGACAGATATATAAAGAGAAAATCTTTTTTGTGTGTTCCAGTTAAATCGCTTATTTGGTATTAAATGAGTGTTGAATTGGCCCTTATGTGAACCCCATTCAGCCCCCAAACCCTTATTTCCCTCTTAACAATTCCCTGTAAGCACATTTAAGGGGGAGAAATCCAGCATGTACTGTACTGTGCATCACTTCAGACACCTGAAATGCAGATGGTGTTTTTTTCTTTGGAAACTTTTGGATGTGGACTAGAATTTAAACTAAAGAGCATCATATTTATACTTTAGGTGTGCAGCGCTCTGTGGGCTTTAGGAGGAGCTTAAAGTGAAGGTTTAAGGTGTTTATACTGAAGGATCAGGTGTGTTTGTGACTGTAAAACAGTTTCCTGCAGACTGAAAGTGAAGTAAACATTTTCCCTGATGTGTCGATCCCCCCCCCTCCTCTCTGCAGCTCGTCCTTCACACTCTTTGTCCACAGTTGAACGTCCAAAGACTCCTTATCACCTTCTTGAATCTCTTACTGTCCCGATTATTCCGTCAGAATATCCAGATGTCATTCAAAGTAGCAGAAAGGTCAGATGGAAGGCTGTTTAGTGCGATAAGTAAATGTCATTGCGTCAGGTCGTGAAAGAGGCGAGCGTGTTCGGTCTTTCTGTTTAACACCTCTTTATCACGCCTCCTTCCTTCCTCTCGCTCTCGGCTTTGTTGGACGCGCCCCGCTCCTCCGACGGGCCGCAGGACGCCGACGAGGACGAGACAGACGCTCACAATGGACGGTCCGGCCGCTGCCGCCTCCTTTTGCAATGCTAATCTGTGATTCCATTTACAGATATGGGCTTAGCTTTCATACTGAGATGTTGTGAATAGAGCCTCATGTTATCTCAGCGTCCATTAGAGTGTGTTCTCTTCTCAATATGTTTCCACATCACACAGGGCCGATGTCATAGTATTTTAGGGTCAAACTAAATGTCCTCTCATCAGACAGTAAGAGAAAATGAAAGACAACTGTAATTCTTCAACGTTGTAGGATGCACTCAGGGTTTCCTAATATCAAGAAAAATGAAAATATCTTCTCTGAGACTCATGTATCTAATAACAAAATGAAGGTTAGATTCAAAATTAAAAAACTGAACTCAGTCTAAATCAATCATCATTTCACTTAATGCAAACTGAAGATCGATAAAACAAAGGATTATCCTGCACAGACTTTGATGCTGTTTATTCTACCTCACAAAAGTTTGAAAGTGTTTTCTTTTTCAATTTTCAATTCTCTTCCAGATTTTTTTCTTGGCTGGTGGCTACATCATAATGTTGCACAGTTTTCCTGTAACTCTTGTCCCCGCTCCTCCTGCCAGCGCGGCGGTCGCATTGTGCGCACACATCGGCAGTTCGTCTGATTTACACATCCACTGTGGCTGCATCTATTTTCTTAGACTTCACATAAAAGTGAAAGGATGCAGCCCAAAACAGAGCGATGAATGATGGCTACATATGCCTGACATTGTCTGCCAGTGAGAGAGTGAAGAGGCTTTTACAAACGTCCCAAACTGCACCTGTGGTGACAGGCATGGCGTGCAGTTCATTAACATTTGGCTACATGGCATCTTTTACAGTTTTTATGAACTCGTGCCTAAAGCCATCCGCACTCGTGAGATGTCCGAGGCCGGCTGCCAAAGTGAGACAGTGCTGAATGAAGGCCACTGGGGCATTCTGTGGGCAGGGGAGGCACGCCATTCTCTCTGTTGAAAGTTATTGTACTATAAGATTGACTTTGAAATTTATATTTTAAGATGCAAAAGTTACATTGTGTTGCTTTAAGCCTGAAGTTGTGGTTTCACATGCTGCAATGACAGTCTCTGCCTCTGAATCTGACTCCTCTGACTGTGACTCCTAGTCCTCTCAGCAGCTTTCAGAAGAGGTGCGGCTGAGGGTGAATCAAGGAGCAGTCAGATTCCAGGGATTTCCCAGAATTCCCCTCTCTCTTCCTCTCTGCAGCTTAAAGCAGTTTCAGGATTTGATCCTGCAGCTTCAGTCTGAAAAATCAGCCAAAGGCGAGAAACTCTCAGCTGAATAGCAAGTAAGGAGAGGAGAGGGGAGGAGAGGAGAGGAGAGGAGAGGAGAGGGGAGAGAGGAGAGGAGAGGAGAGGAGAGGAGAGGAGAGGGGAGAGAGGAGAGGAGAGGAGAGGAGAGGAGAGGAGAGGAGAGGAGAGGAGAGGAGAGGAGAGGAGAGGGGAGAGAGGAGGGGAGGAGAGGAGAGGAGAGGAGTTAAATTTTTAGGTTTGCCATTTTTGTAATTTTCTTTATTCAGAATGATTGATTGAAGTTTTAATTTTTAGAATAACCTCTAGTAGGTTTATTTAAAATTATAGTTTTGCATTTATAGTTTGCAGTTTTTTAGATAATTCTTTAAACTGCAGATTTGATTTCTTTTAAGATTCTGTTTTTTTTCTTCTTTTTGTCGTTTTAAGAGGTTTATTTTCTGCAGTATTTTTTTTTGGAGTTCTATCATTTGCCAGTTTTAGTTTCTTTTGAGCTTTTGTGTTTGTCTTTTGGTTTGATGCGATTCAACTTAATTATAGAGGTTTTGTAGTTTTTTGTTTTTATTTTTACTCTGTTGTACTTTTTTGATTCTGCAGTGTGATGAATCTTAGCTATAACGTTTTGCAGGGTTTTTTGTATTTTTGTAGTTTTTTTTTATTCTCCAGGTTTGTAGTTTGTAGTAGTTTTTTTTTTTTTAGCTCTGCAGGTTGCATCCCTCCCTCCTCAGCAGAGCTCCCGGTGTGAAAAGAGCTGGGCAGTGCTGCTAGGTCCACACCGCCGGCCTCTGAGGTTGTAATGCTGGGATCAATGCGGGCCTGCAGGGAGAAGCAGGGGGAGGTGGGTGAGGAGGGGGTGATGTTGTGGGATCGATGGGTGCTGAGTTATTGCGGCGCTCGGCCACTGATTTTTAGAGAGCTGTGTTTTCCCAGGAAAGTCAATACCTTCAGGCTCCTCTCATTAATTTCAACCCCCAACACCTCCCCCGTTCCTTCCCCCTCCTCCTGCAGCTGCACCAGGGGATCTGCAGGAGCCCCGGAGAGGGGGAGTGTGGGGTGGGGGGTACTGTGGAGAGAAACAGAGATGATGGAAGTGAGAGATTCAGCTGACAGAAGGAGGAAGAGATATGGTGGAAGAGGTGTGGTCAAAGACATGATGAAGTCGGACTCAGGTGTGAGGAATAGCAGAATGCAGGAGGGGGGGGGGAGTAGGACAAAGGAGGGAGGAAGGGGGTAATAACATAAGATGAATAAAGGAGAAAAGTGTGTGGTTCCTGGTTGAAAAACAGACAGAAGGAGAATATT
The DNA here is from genome assembly GCF_963584025.1 of Labrus mixtus. Classification (NCBI taxonomy): domain Eukaryota; kingdom Metazoa; phylum Chordata; class Actinopteri; order Labriformes; family Labridae; genus Labrus; species Labrus mixtus. The sequence continues at coordinate 19,616,492 of NC_083621.1, forward strand.
GATTCCTGATATGGAGATCATGTTTGCAGCAGATTATCGATGTGGACTCTGTTTCTGAGCCCTGCTGGAGTTTTTTCTGTCTGTAACTGTAACTAGGAACCATTCAGCAGCTGTTTGTTTCCTCTGCAGGTTAAACTGATGCACACAGAGCTGAACTCTTCATCATTTACCCTGAAATGATTCGTCCCGCCGCCCCTGAAGGAGGCTCAGCTTTCACTTTATTCAACATGCACTCGTGTAGTGGGAGGGGGGTTTCCTTAGGCTCGGGGTGGAGGTGGAGGTGGAGGGGTATGTGTGTGTGTGTGTGCTGGATGTTTTCCTCTGGAGGCTTCAACCTGCCCGACCCCCCCCCCCCCCCCCCCCCCCCACCCCCCCTCAGTGAGGCCTGCTGGGAGCAGAAGGGTGTCTGTGCAGAGTAAAGATGGATGACATCATGTGTGATCTGCTGAGTGTTCAAACAGCAAACGGACATAAGTGAGTGGACAGCTGAACATTATTTGTTAATGGGCAGCTGGATTCAGCGTTTAAACCAGATGTTCATCCTTCTGCAGGAGTTTGTTCACATTCAGAGAGCAGAAACATGACGGAGGATTCAGGTCCAGTTCTTCCAAACAATCCTGGGAAAGTTCTTTATCGCCTCGTTCACACTTACACAAAACTCCTGAAAGACTCCTGAAGTCTTTGGGGATCTTTACTTGGGACTTTATCCAAAGTTTCTCCCACCAGCCCCCAAGTATTTTGTCCGCATGAAGTCTGAGTGAACTGATGTGAGAGAGCAGCAGTTAATATTCAGTAGAATTGACCTCGAGGGACTGGGAGTGGGATGTAGCGTTGATATAAAAGCAAATATTCCGACTCTGTAGCCACTTCCGTGTCTTTCTTTTTTAAGTTTTGCATCAGAAGACCTCCCTCCCCACCCCTCCTGTCCACTGGGATAGTCTCCGACTGTGACTGCGCATGTGTGAACAACCAGATCAGGAGAATTTCAGGGACAATCCTCCTGAAGTTCTCTGGAAATTTTGAGGAGTGCATGTGTGAAAACACCTTATGTTGACAAGTGTCTCCAGAAGACAGGAAACACAAGAAGACTGAAGCCTTTTTAAACACATTCAGTGCCCGATCACACAGAGACGTGCCTAACACAGCCTCTCCAAAAATACCTACAGATGACCAATAAGTGGAAAAAAATGGATTGGAGCTAACATCTCTTTTGTGAGCTCTGTTTGGACGATGAGCGTAGTAAGTAGTAAATCCGGACTACTACTTCATTGCTTCAGCCAAAAGTGCCATTGACAAGCTCTGCGACTTTGCGTCTTAATCTGAAAACTTGAACATTTTTAAACCTCTATGCATGGTAAAAAAACGTTGCTCAGAGAAGAGCGCCTGGCAAGCGCGCTGTACTGTAGGAGAACAATAGGTTTGCTGGGGATACACTGTCAGGCACCTCGGCCCTCACTCCTGAAAATATCTGGACAGCCTGCCTCTGAGCCTCGGAAATCTTCCTGTCTTAACCGTTCAAACATGCACCTCACAGCAGGAGACTTTCCCTGTTGGACTAGCGGGGAGGGCGGGTTGATCTCAGTAGATAAAACATGATGAAAAGAGAAAAACACAGGAATGGTCTGTAAATAAGTAAAGAACAAACTTGCAAGCAGAAAAGAGCGTCATTATGTGCACAGAGATCGCATCTGGCCATGTGATATAAGCATCATCACCCCCTCCTGCTCGCTCACAGTGAATTTTCCTGAATATTACCGGCTGCATTCACACACAACAGCTCACCCCGACTTCATTTCCCAAATGTTACTAGGAAGCTGGCAGGAAAAAGTCCGGGTACAGTTAGGGTTCCTTTCTCCGCGGTTAGGTTAATGTCTTTACCTGGCTGCAATCTACTTTATTAAAAAGCAGGATTGAATTCAAACATCAAGTAAAGTAATCTCAGTTTAAGACAAAAAACAAACATTGATAATAACAACCTTACCATTCTTTATTTTTAAATGTGAAATAATGGAATTTGCAACATGCGGTTAAAAATGCAATTAATCACAATTAACTATTGGAAATCATCTTTTAATTGCAATTTAATGTTTTTTAATCGTTGACAGCCCGAGTTAAAAGTTTTGTATTTGTTGTTCACTTAGCAGTCTTAATGAAAAGTTTAATGTAGTTAATAATCCAACACATGTGCAGCCGCTCTGCAGCTCCTGTCAGCACGACTGGAAATACAACCAAACTCTCTGTACGTTTTGTTCTTCCAACTGTGACACACACACACACACACACACACACACACACACACACACACACACACACACACACACACACACACACACACACACACGTGGAAAGCATTAGCAGATTGTTCCATCAGGGTCTGCTAAAGGTCTTGTGAACATGTAACCGAGAAGAGAAAGTTAAACCTCAAATCTGAGACGCTATAAAGTCTCCCCTCCCCTCTGCTCCCTAACTCTCTCTCTCCCCTTCTCTCTCTCTCCCTCCCCTTCTCTCTCTCTCCCTTGCTTTCTCTCTCTCTGTGTTCCCGTTTGTCCTCTCGACATGTGAAGCAGCGCTCACTAATTGACTTCTGAATTTTTATTGTTTAATTACTGTCACAGTAACACATGGAGGCAATTATCTGTGAGCAGCTTAGGATCAGCTTCTATAGAGAGAGAGAGAGAGAGAGAGAGGAAACACTCTTTATGGTTTAAAGTGACGTTTGACTGAAGAGTCGCTGACTTAATTTCACTGTTTTGTGTAAACTGAAAATGTTATAGCCTGTAACTCTGCAGGGGGAATGCACAGTTCTGAACTTACTTCATTTCAGTCATGATGTTGTGCTGAAGGCTCACATCTGCCCGTAAACACAGACAGATGTTTTTTAAAGAAACTTCACCTGAGATGTTATATGACGCTCAGTCACACCCGTGTTACACGTGGATGTTTACAATCACACCTGAGTTATTCCTGACGAGAGAGCAGCAGCTTCTCCTCGCAGCTCGTCCGTCTGTTCACAGCAGAGAGAGAGAGAGAGATTCAACACAAGACACCTGATCAATCAATGGAGTCACTAACATCCACCTCACACCCATCCACACCCCCCCCACACTCACCCCCTCTTCCACTTGCCTCTGCTGCTGCAATCGATGCTCATAGAAATTTCATGAACTTTAAACTGTGATTGACAGGCGGCTCCAGCCCCCGACCACCGAGCCTGAAAGAGGTGTGAGGTTTCAGAGAGGGGGGGGGGGGGGGGGGGGCAATGTAGTCAACAACAAAGACGACAAAGCAATGTTGAAAATAAATTAATTAGTCGTTTATTTGAAATTAAGATTGGTTATACCGCGAAGTGGAACTGTATTTAGTTCTTAAAGCATTATTTTATAGCTGTAACGTCACCTTCCTTGGAGCCACCAGACTCCATTGACAAAAACAGTAATTTTACCTCACAGAACACGGGAGTTGCTGCTCTTCTGCTGAGTAGACATGTTGGTCGGTTTGTGTTGTTTTCTTGTTTTCGGATCCAAATCCAAATCAACAATTCCTGTTTTTATCTTTGTAGTCTGGTGTGTTTGTAGAGAGCCAATTAACAACAAGGTCTATCTCTGCAGGGATCCTTTCTGTAGTGTCGTTTGATACCAACAATCCCAGCTTTTAGTGGACACAGTTTGATCCGTCAAGGATTATGTTGCAGAAATGACAGCCTGTTTCACTGCTGCAGACTGAACAGTTATAGTGGAGACATTTTGGACATTCTTTGTTAATTAGAAGCAAAAATAAGGAGAAATATTACCCAGGTTTAAACTGTTTCTGGATTTTCTCTCACAGATTGTCCAGATTTGACTTGCTGATAATTGAAGGAATCGAGTTCATCCGAATACAGATTTTTGCAGGTGCAAAAGACATTCTAATCTGCTATAATCCTCCATAATCTGGATCTTTATTCTAAAAGGACAAAGACGTGTTTAAAAGAAAATTAACTTGACTGTCTAAAAGTTTAGTTTGGGAGTGTTAAAGCATCTGTAACAGCGGGAAAAAAAAAAAGATAAATTAAACTCTTAATGTGGACTATCTGCTGAGTCAGACTTGGCTCAGGTGTTCAGTCGAACCTCTGATTGGTTAAAATGTCCTGATCACACTGTGTGATGTGTAACGAGGCGTTTGTGTCAATCACAGGGCCGTAATGAAACAACACGAGTGGTTCCTCCTGCTCGTCTTTTGATCTCGGCTCTCGTCTCGTCTTTTAATAGACAGCAGAAGTGTGTTCTCTGCCGGGGGACTTCCTCCTCCGTCAGCTCCACATTTCATATATCAAAGAGCACAGCGGCTCCGCTCCACTTAGGGAACGGGGACTTGTGGAACTAATGTCGGGTAATTAGCTGTTTCTGCGGGGGCATTTTCGGCCGCGACTCCAGAAAATAATAACTTCTCAGGTGGGGGGCCTATTTCTTTGAGGCACTCTTCGCCCGGCTCTAATCAGGGAGGTAATTATTCCCTGATTAACGCGCTGGGTCTGGGCGGATGTGCGCTCTAATCACTGAGGTGGTTTCGTCAGCGACGGCTCTCCGAGGAGGAAGCAGAAGGGGAGTGGGTGTTCTTCTGTCACTCGAGTCCCGCGAGTCGCAGGAAGACACGTCGGGAGATGTTCATGTGGGTTAGAGAGACGAGTCACTCCCCAGACTAACAGAGAGGAGGTTACCTGCAAAGCTGAAAATACCTGCAGCTCAATCTCCTCATCTGCTCCCTCAAATCTCTGAAATTGTTCCTTCAGATCTCTGAATCCTTCTCTCACATCGTTTGATTTTCCCGTGAACAACCAGCTGTCATTACAAGTTATGTACGAGTTGTTCGGATTGGGGACACACTGAGATTCTTCCAAAAAGAACAAAGGATTCATTTATGGTGCAACAATATATCTGTTTATCATTGACCTAGAATCACATTTAGTATCAGTGCATTGGAGTCCATGGAGTCTGATTTTAAACCATTAACATGGTCTATATAAACATTTAAATCAGCATTAAAAGACTCAAAACATTTAACATTTCTATACTTTCTTTTCAGTGATTTTATTTCAACCATTTCATAAACAGATATATAAGCTCTGGGTCAGGCTCTTCTGACATTGGGGTTAGGATAAATGAATAGTTAACCAAACAGAGCGTCTCCTGTTGTTGTTGTTGTTTTGTGTCCGTCTCCTCGCTGCACCTCCTCCTCATTGCGTCGACTCTCTGATGACTGAGTGATGAATTGAAGGTCGGAGGAATAAAACAGCAGATCAATAAGCGGGTGAAAAGATGCATCGGGGGTGTTACGGCTGCTTGTCCACGGCTGACGCCGCTCGGCCACTTTGATGAGCAGCAAAACAAATCAGGCGTCCACTTACGCCTCAGCATTTCGTGTATATGACAGACATCCCCCCCCAATCCCCCTTAAGGAAGTGAGGAATCAACAGCGGCGGCGATCTGCAGGCAGTGAGGCCAAACGCCACTCTGACCTGCATCAATCAAAGCGCCGGGGGAGATGGGAAATTGCAGCACATGTAGCAGGGGGATGAAGGCGCTGAGGGGTTGGGGGAGGTATTTCATATGGAATATGGAGTCTATTTGAAATGATAAGTGTAATACAGGAGGAAGCCACGCAGAGCGGCGCCTGATAAAGTCTATCAGGGACATGGCTGCGCCTCTGACAAGGCCATCAGTGCACAAACAGAAAGGTAAAGGTGAGCTGGGATCCCCCCAAAGTGCAGATTTCATCTCCGGCTGGTAAATATGTACAAACCATCGGCGCAGAAAAACAGATTCCCACTCATGGAGCGAGCGGCTCGCTGGGAACAGCAAATGAAAAATAGTAGAGCTAAATAAATGTAAACAGTTGTGAGGAGGAGGATGTAAACAGAAGCTTAGAGGATGTATACACACTCCTGTGAAGCATGCAGGCCTGATGGATTGTGGGAGCTGCTGGTGTGAGCGGGGTAATGAGCATGCAGAGATGTTCCAGTAATCCTGCATCCTCCCCCCAGGCCGCTCATCCTCTGATCTCATATCAGCCTGCATCTGCAGCAAAAACACACAGATGATCTCAGACCGAGGAGAGGCAGAGGAGGATTCAGCTGAACTTTCTCTGAGTCTGTCCGTCAGTGAGGACAGGACAGGACAGGTGAGCCTCACCTGCAGCTCAGTGCTCAAAAACACAGAGAAAAGCTACATCCCAGTTCTCCCACTGGGTCTTTGCCCTCAGTGTTGCCTGCTCCAGCTGGGTCCTGTTTCTTTTGGGGAATTGAGGGATTGCGGTCATCTTGTGCTTCATGCAGCCCGCCAAACTTTTTTTTTTTTTTTAGATCCACAGTATGGTTGAAGGATATTCCCACAATGCTTCATGAAGTGAGGTGTTGTAAATTGGAACAGAGCCAGCAGTTTGTTGAAAGATCCTGATGTCTGTAAATAATCCTGACAGAAATGATTTAAATCGTTAAGAGTACTTTTGTTTCTGATACTGAGGAAATTATAACAAGATCTCTTATTCCAAGCATTCTACAAGAATCACTTTAACAATGTTAGAATAACTCTCATTACGTTGTCAGGTTATCAGGTTCAGGTTTGAGCACAAAGTTTAAGTTTCATGTCTGTCTCGTCTCACTGTAATGTCTGATGACGTTTATTCGACCTCGATTTGACCTCTGACACCTAAGAGGTGGCCTGTTTTTGTCTCGGCTGGCTCAGTGTGAGGTAATCCAGGTGTTGCCATGGGAACTGAATGTAGAACAGGCGCTGTGATTGGTCAGTCAGGGCTCTGCTTAATTAGTTTGGACAGCAAAGACTTTTTAGTCGGAAAAATATCTGAAAAGAGTGTCCGGAGGTTTCCACAGTTTGTCAGAGCGACATCTTTGAATGTGTTGTTACGTTCAGGGGACTTGGACTTAACCCCTCATTTATAAAGCTGTGTTATCTCAGATACCTAAAACACCAAAGCTCCTCTGTTTCTCAACCTATGTTTCAACTTCATCTTAATCTGTTTCAAATCTGTAGCATACAGTATTTTTTCAAACTAACATAAAGCGTCTGTTTCAGACCGACAGTCTTAGAGTCTGTCTTCTTGAGGTACGTTTTAGTGCGGCTTTTAAATTGTCTTTTTTTCTCTGTTTGGATTAAATTGTTAGTGTGACACTCCCACGATTCCCCGCTAGCCTCGACGTCATCTTTTGTTATGATAGTATTGATTGAGAGCCCCCTGGTGGTGGAATCTACACATTTTATCTTTAATATGTTTTTATCTTTTTTAAATTATCTTCAAAGTTTCAGATTTAAGGTTCCCTATAGTGTGTTTTTTAAGATTTTCATTTGATGAATTCAGGCTGTGGCCCTGCTGCTGGGACAGATACTGGACCTACACCTTTTACTCTCAGTACTACTAACCTACTTAAGAGCTTTTTTACTTTTTACTGCCTTCTTGTATTTTTTTTTTACTGCCTTATGTTAATTTACTTTATGTTGAATTCTGGAACTTGGACATAAATGAAAGCAGGACGTGTCGGCTCATTAATCAGCCTGCAGATGTTCCAGTGTTCACACATTTTTCTGCTGGTTTTTTTGCAGCTGGAGGAAGTGAACATCTCTGCTCATAAATGTGTAAATGTTCACAGCTCTGACCTGCTGTTTCAACGCGTCTCCTCTCATGCTACAAATCTGCCGTCAAGAAATTAGTTTAACGTGTAACCCGCCTCCCCCGTCCTCCCCCTCCAGTCGCTCCCCTCTCGTCCTCTCTTCAGTCACTTAGCCGCCTAATAACAGAGCGCTCCGATCAGCAGGACGCCAACCAACCGTTTGATCACTTTCACAGGGAGGAGAGGGAGAAAAAAGCAAACGGAGGGAGCGATAAATACTTGATTAAATATATAAAGAATCCCCCTCCTCTCCTCTCACCTCTGAATTATCTCCCTCTGCTCCTCTTCTGATTTATAAAAAACATCAGACAGCAGCAGAGAGCGACGGCCGCGGACTCCTCGCTCGCACAAAAAAGAGGAGAGAGAAAAATCAATACAAATTACGATGGAGAAAGTGGCACTGATGCCTGGAATTGCAGCATATGTTTACACTAAATCAGGCAATCTGTCTTCATATGGGTGGTGTAATGCGTGGGGGGGGTGGGGGGGGGGGGGTGGGGGGGGGGGGGGGTGGAGGGTGGAGTGGAGGGGGGGGGGGGGGTCAGGGTTCGCACTGCCAACCGCCGCTCTCCAATTACTCGAGCTCTTTGCAGGGAGGCAGCCGGTATCGATTGGCTGGGAGGAGCGCGGGGCCCTGCAAGCAGCCAATGGGGCGCTGGGGTCATAGTGCGCCGAGATTTTAATAAGGGGAGGTAATGGGTTTAATTTCTGCAGAGGGAGTGGGGGGGGGGGGGGGGGGGAGCAGCCTGTCCAGAGGTTCATTAAAAGCCTCCGTCTTTGTTTCTTCCTCCATCTTCTCTTCCCGCCATGATGACGGCAGAGAAAAAGATCCCTCCCTCCCTCCCTTCATCCGTCCGTGCAGAGATGGTTTCTTTATTCACAAGGTTGCCGGTTAGAATTCCCGCAAATCAAGAAGTCAAATTTAAATCTCTACAGCACGTTTGAATCAACATAAGATGACCACATTTACCTCAGGACATCGTATTATAGACCACAGATTTTATACTGAGGCTTCATTTGGTAAAGATGTTTAAAATGATGCAGAAGAAATCAGTCTTTCTTTATTTTAAGCTAAATGTTCCCTTTCTTTATTTCATTTTATTAAAGGGCAAGTATTTTATATACTCTCTGATATACGTAGTTTGTCATGAGAAAATGTAATCAACATTCAAACAGGACAAGAAGAACAAATGTGATCAATGAGCATAAACATAAACAGATATAACTTCTTACAGACATTAAATGTACAGATCGACCGGTCTCTGATACCCACTAACACTCATTAACACGTTTGTGCAGACTCTCCTGCTCATCGAGAACATTTCAAATCCCCTTGCAAAGTTTAACATGATTTCAATCCGGGCTTTGATATTCAATTAGCCTAAATCTTGACTTTGATGCCATTTCCTGCTAGAGCACCTGCAGCGATGGCCGAGCACTATTTCCTTGAACACTATTTGGACTGATAGAGGATCCATTGCAACATCTTTGAGTGTAAGCTAGCTTGAGCATAAAGCAGCAAAACAACTCCAAACCAGAACATTTAAACTGCCATGTTTTACATTTGGTCTGAGGTTCAAACTCTGATAGAGATGTAATGAAACCAGAATTTAACATTTTCTATGATTCTCGTAAAAAAAAAAAAAAAAAACAATTTAGATACCGGTTTCAGTAGAAAGGCAATATAATATATTATAATAATAATATAATAAAATGTTTCACCCAATATTGTAAAATGTATAGTTTTTTTATAACCAAAAAAATAATAATAAAAAAACAATAAATTGCACATTCCAGTAACCAAACATTGCTATAGTTTTGATCCAGTTTAGACAGTGCTCTCTCTCTCTCTCTCTCTCTCTTTTGCTTTTAGTTTGACTGAAGAGCTGAAGTTGTTTTTAAAGCTTCTTTCCTTTTTGATACTATCGATCATTAAAATAACAGATTGTATCATTTAAAACATGTGGTATTGAAAAGTATTGAAGTATCTTACATTTCGACAACCTCAAGGCTCTGATCTGTGCTTCAAATGTCTCCTGATGTAACTTTGATGACACTTTGGTTTTCTTGGAGACTTCTTTAAGAATCATAAAATCTGATCTTTGTATTCAGAGAGATCCATTCAAAAGTCAAAATATGGGTGATAATATGGGTCAAGAAAGGACAAACAATCAAAGATTGGAACGAGTATGTTTCATACTTTGACAATAGATATGACTCCTGCAGCATCAGAAGAAGCTCGTCTGATGCAGATGAAGAGTTAAACACCCCGTCTCTCGTTCCCTCTCTCTCTTTCTCTCACTCCCTCTCTCTCTCTCTCTGTGAGTGTAAATGGATTTTTTATTCAATTGCAGCATTTCCCATAGTGCCTTTCACTTGTTTTATAAGTTGGGATGTATGTACGCAGCGTCGAGAGGTTTATCCGGTTTGCTGCTCGTGTCGTTATCTCCATTCATCCTCCGCTGCTCTGCATCCCCCCAAAAAGTCTCTTTGGGATCCCACAATGAATCCCTCTTTTATCCACGCCGGGCGAGGTAATAGATTCAGGCCGCTGCCTGCTCTCTGCTTCCTCTCAGGAAGGCGGGGAGGCAAGAAATCCAACATGGCAGCCCCTGCGGCGAGGGCCACGTCCCTCAGCGCTCTGTCACCCTTCAGATATCATCCCCACCCCAGTCGCAGCCTGAAAGCCCTTTTTCTCCTCCGCTCTGCTTGAAACGGGCTCCGACAAATTTGATTTAGCAGCTCGCCGTCGCCTATTCCTGGGGAAAGAAAACAAATATTGTTATAATGGTAATAACATCTATTTGGAGCGCAGGCGACAAACGGCGGCGCGGCCCTTTGAAGGAGACCCCTCTGTGCTGCGTATAGCTGCCTTATTCTTATTCATGAAAGCCGCGGTTATGCATATTAGTGCAAACTAGCTATTCTACTCAGCGGCATTTGGTGTGTCAATCATCCTTACAGAATACAAGAGCCAACGGTGACAAAGCGGAGTGGGCAAGATCGGCTGACAAATTGTCCCCAAAGTCAAATTTGACAGCCTTTTATGATTAATGGGCTTGATTATGGAGAAGTGTCTCCCTGAACTCATTTCCGGGTGTTTCTCCTGCTCTGCTCTCGGCGTATGGAGAGAGAAGGGAGAGGAAGAGGAGGAGGAAGGCCGAGTGTTTGTGGAGGTGAATAAGTGGAGGAGAAAAGAAAGGAAAGGTTGGATTGAATTAGCGCTGCTGGAGCGGTGAAAACGGCGGAGCGAGGAGGACAGATGGAGTGTGAGGTCTCACACTTAATAAACAGCAGAAAGATAAAGAGAGAGAGAGAGATCAACTGACACTGCTCACTCTCTCTCTCTCTTTCTCTCTCTGTTAGCGATCACTGTTAATAAGAAACAACAGACTGAAGCTGAAGATCACTGAGAGGTCACACTGTTTTTTTTAAACCAGCAGTGAAACAGGCTTCTGTTAAAAACCTCAAATGTACCTACTGGTGTCACGTCAAGTCACATTCACTTATTCATATCAAAGAAAAATTCTGTCCCTATTTTTTTTCTTTCTTTTTTTTTTTTTAACATATTTTGGGGTTAAAAAGATTTGAATGTCTCCAGTAGATTAGTTCCTCTTGCAGCAGTGAAACAGGTTGTATGTCTGTAACATCATCCTTTATGGATCAAAGTGTGTCCACTAAGAGTTTTACCAGTTTCACTGACAGGTTCAGATTGTTATTCTATTCTGACACCATTACAGAGAGGTAGAGCTTTTTGTGAAAGAGGAAAATGATTTTTTTTAACCACAAACAGCTGTTACATAACTCTCTACAAACATATCAGACTACATTGATAAGATAAGATATTTGACCTCGCAGAAGAACACAGGAGTTGCTGATCTACTGCTGCCTCAGTCTGTTAGTTTGTTGTTGTTGTTGTTGTTATTGTGTTTTAGAACATTCATTCAACAGACTAGAAAGTCACACAATAAAACTAACTTACTAAAAAATAAAAGCAGATGTAGACCAGCAACTCCTGTGATGTCAATGGAGTCTGGTGACTTAAAACAGAGCAATGTGAAACGTCTGTTTCTGGTAATATATTTAAAAAAGAAAGTCTTAGTTTTGATATTCTGGTTGTATGTTTGTAATCTGTGTTGAATGTAGTTTCAAACATGTTCAGTTGTGTTAACATACCAGTCTTTGTTTTCACTTTTTTGCAGCCTTGAACGAGCCAACCATCGACTACGGCTTCCAGAGGCTACAGAAGGTCATTCCACGCCACCCAGGGGACCCTGAGAGGTTACCTAAGGTCAGTCCGACGTGTCATCAAGTCACCGCTGCATGCTTGAGTCGGAGATCAGATGTCAGGTTCAAGGATCAGGAAGTGAGCCCAGAACACACCTGTCAGTCAGCGCTCAGGGTTAACAGCCCCATTACAGGCTGGTTAAAATCTGGAGTGGCTGTTTGTCCCTCTGTGGCCGCCGTAGACCACCTGCACTGCTTCACATTAAGGTTTTCTGTAATGTTCGAGCTGCCTGATGTGATTTGTTGGTTCTGCTCGGGACACTCTTGGCTCGGCGGCATCTCCTCGCTGCCAGCCGGCTGATTGTTCCCGATCCTTCATACAGGAAACAGCTGTTCACGGGAGGAAATCTCTCGCTGAGCTTTGTTTTTGTTTCCCCTTCGACTGGCGAGCACCAAGGTTTGGACGGCGGCAGGTCGCTGGCTGAGACGGGTCGGGATGTTAGAATGTGACCTGATGAAGGTGGAGAGCAGGTGGAGAGAGCTGATTGGTTCATCAGGGTGTGACTCACTCCTTCAGACTAGTAAATGTTAACAAATAAACCTCGTTGTTTATGAAACTCTCCGATAAACAGGCTGCTTAATATTTATTATTCTTCAGTTTTATTATGTTTTATTGATAAATACTTCAGTAACTCATTTAATTCACTTGAATCAAACTTCATTTTGTCAGAATAGTTTCAACTTGATCTCCCCTTCGTTGTGATTCACATCATAGTTAATTAAGGGTTACCCCATTGTTTTCTCATGATGCTTTTATTGTGTAGTGAAGCACTTTGAATTGCATTATTGATGAAATGTGTAAATACACCTGCCATGCTATGCCTTATGCTGCACTTGAAATAGCTGAATTTCTGTAAAAAAAAAAAAAATTCTTGCCCTGTCAACAAAAAAATCACTGATGGATGAATGCCTAGCTTTTTCGCTCAAAGAATCCAACATGAACTGGCATGAAACTGGATTATTTATGTCTATTTAATGGAGCAATGCTAACATGTTCTCCAGCTTCAAGTCTTTTTCTTTGCTTGGTTTAAAAAAGCGGTTAATCTCAACGTCTGTATCCAGTTATCTTTGAGTTTTGTTAAAATGAATCAAACCAGGATCACAGTTGAATGATTTAATTCCACTGACAGACAACACGTCATGACGTTGGGATGGATCATGCAGATTGGTCTGAAGACATTTCAAGCACATGCTCTGATGAAAACCTGGATGTAAACTATTTGCTTTAGTGAGGAGAGTTGAGAAGCAGAGGAAATGTAGACTCTGATGTGTTGTGGAATATAAGAACATGATATGTAAGAATGCAGAGGCTGAAGGTACCTTCTACTAAATATATTGCACATACTGCACACTTACACATCTAAACATTTAAAAACAAATGTGTTCTAAATATGTAATCCCATTTGTTTCTTGTGATTGGTAGACTGATTAACAAACGTGCAGATAATGGTTAGTTGTAAATTGCTGATATGACTGAAAAGATGAGCAGGTTGAAAGTCCGGAGTAATTCTCATCTTAAACCAAAGCAGCTGTCTGACAGGAAGGAAAAGCAGATTTAAAAATCTATTAAGTCTCAGCAGCAGCATCTTTAGAGAACAGTGACAGAGAAGAAATGTGTCTCTGATTCATGTTTAATGGTTAAATCACAGGAAGCTCCTTGAAGATCTGTGCAGAAAAAACATTTGTAGTGAAATCAGTTTGTTTGGATTCAATATTCACCAACACAAAGACATTTGTATGCACACACACACGCATGCACACACACACACACACACACACACACACACACACACACGCACACACACTTACACACACACCTGGCTTGGTTCGTATGAAGAGATTATTCGTGCAGCGGCCGGCTGTGGGCTAACTGAAGCAGATTCTTTGAGGCAGCGAGCGGCGGCGGTGGCGGAGAGCGTCAGATGGGCTCTGACACTCGAAAGCAGCTGCCAAATTGAAACCATTTATCAAAATCTGACATCGGAGATCCAGTCACCAAAAAAGCAGTTTATTTGTAAATTGATACTAATAGTGAGCATACATTGTCTGGCCTCTTTGATGGCCTGATTTGCAGCCAGAGTGGGACGTCAAACACCTCCTCCCTCCCCCCTCTCCTCGCCCTATAAATATTTATTTATTCAAAAGAAAACTCAATAAGGCCGCAGATTTCTTTTCCTCACAGACGTTTTGGACACGAGGAAAAATCCCAGCGAGAGGAGAGGGAGCGTTTGATTCGCAGCCAGCATGCTGAAAGGATGGTGGGGATCATGTGACAGAGCAGCGAGGGGTTAACTCGTCCTGTCACTTCTCTTTTGTTTTGACCGGCCGTTGCTTTGCAGAGGACAGGAGGAGGGATGGAGAGAGATGTTTGGGCGACCAGGTTTCTTTTTTTTTTGGACAGGCGGGGCGACACAGAACAGATTGATTTGTTGTCGGGCGTCAGGTGGAGGATTATGGGAGCAGCGTGGAGGCAGAGTGGGTGTGACTGTTCAACTAAATCAGAAGCAGTGAATATGGAAACCGGGACGGGGAAAAAAAGCACAGAGCTGATTTAATCTAAAAGAGGGGAAACTGCTGTGGATTTAAAGGTACAGCATGAGGTTAGCCTAGCTTAGCACCAAGGGAGAAAGCAAGGGGAAACGTTTCACTTATCTCCATCAAAACAGGAAAAATGTATCCTAAAAGCCCCATGAAACAGCTGAGTCCAAGAGGACTCTGCATTTACAGTAACCACCAAAAAACATCAACATGTTATTGATTTCACATGGACTACAGGTCTGATTAAACTGTTGCATCATGTCAGCTAACACACTTATCACCAATCTGTGAGCAGGGTTGGGTAAAGTTCAGACATCCAAACGTACTCTTAGCTAACTGTATGAAGAAGCCTAGCTTAGCACAGAGAGTGCAGGGAGTGAGAATCTGCAGCTGGTGTTTTCATCACTATGTGCGGTTTTCACAAGTAGCTGATGTATTTATTAACAATGCGGGCGCCAGTAGCCTAGTGGTTATGTCACACGTCCCAAGTACAGAGGCTATAGTCTGCATGTCGTTGTGAATTGTTTGAAGAGAAAAAAAACGATCTTTCTTCATCTTTCATAAACTTAAATACATTTCCTGAGGTGCTATCTAATCACTTTGGCCCACTTTATCACCTGTGCATCGCTCTACCTGCAAATGAGACAGCGCCTAAAGGTGTGAACAGTGACGGTGACGCTTCATGTGTCCGCTCTGAGTCTGCAGGACGGACACACTGTGGTGTCCGCTTGCAGCCGAGACAGACTGTAAATGAGATTAGAGGTCTGAATTATCCAGGAGAAAGCACAGAGGTCATCAGTGACCAGTTGGCCTCGCAGCCTGCCGCCCTGCCTGGCTGCGCGACGGTCCCTGTCTGTCTTACAGAGGGACTATCAGACTTCAAATCATTTCTTCTTCAATATCTGAATATAGAGCCTCAGATTTCCCATAATTTAGAAATTAGAATAAACAAATGATCATTTTAAGTGCAGACTGAGGAGCAGAAGCAACGTTAAGGGCTTTGATAAGGTAACTAAGGCTCTAGTAAGAATAACTCATTTATTGAAGGGGCTTTTAAGGTAAATTGTAAGGGTGTTGAAAGGAAGCAGATAGTTTAAAAACAATACATATGTGTCTGTAAAATAGAGGACGTCCTGCTTGGTTTTAATTTTTTTCAAATTAGCTTCAGACAAATAAATCTTCAGTCATTTTTTCCTCTCCTTCCCGGTGATTTGTGAACCATAACGTGGAGATTAAGCGTGTTTGGCGTGTAGCGTGTGCACCTTTAGCTCTGATCATTGACCCTTATCCTGACTCATGAGGGAGGGGGGGCACCCGTCCGTTCAGGGATTATTAATTCCAGCCCACTTCATGAATGAGGAGATTTCCTGCTCTCATTGAGAATAATGAGCAATATTTGATTCATGAGCTGAATTTCAATCAGCTTAGTGTGAATGAATTAACCCCACACCATGTCCCACATCATTAGAAGATCTCTGCGCCTGATAATCGCTAATCTGGAGATCCGGCGCTATGCCGCTCTGCTGCTGCGGCTCCGCGCGCAGGGCCATCCATGTTTTATAGAGATCAGTGGGGCGGCGGCTGCATCTGTAGCCGCGCTCGGGGTGATTTATCATTGTTAAGGCCGCTGTCTGATGGCTTCTCCTCCAGGGTCACACTGATCCCTGCTCGCCCAGCACCTCCTCAGCCACGGAGCCGGCCCCCCGTAATTAAGCCCCAAGAAACCAGCGGAGGAAAATAGAAAAAAAAAATAAAGAGGGAGGAGGGTGAAAAAGAGGAATATGTCAAGAGATGGACGAAAGAAGGGCAAGGTCACGAGGGTGCATCCTGTGAGAGGTGTGTGTGTGTGTGTGTGTGGGGGGGGGGGGGGGGGGTATAGTCTGAGAGTCAGGAGTGTTTGTTTCCATAAAAATAATCAGATTTCATGCAAAAATATAAATGATTTACAGATTATCATGAAGATGGTCATTCCTTTCAAACTGTAGTATAGTTGTTTTATTCTTACTTTTTTTTTTTTATCAGCGGAGAGGATTTTATTCACATCTTCATCCCATATAGTTTTCTGAGTATTTAATACTAATAATATTTCCTGTACGTTTTATCTCTATGCATCATCGAGAAAGGAGGGTTAAATATTGCTTCCAACGTATAACTCCCCGTCTAAAACCAATTTCATCCAAATGTGAATTGGCCTAGAGTTTGTGGAGGTCTCTGAGAGAGATGTAGCCACCAAAGTGAAGTGATGTGAGGAAGAGGTGGATGAGATGTCTGATGGAGGTGAAGGAGTGATTTAAATAAAAGATGTTTTACCTGTTAAAACAACCATATGTAAAAAAAACAAAACAACAACAACAACTCAGGTAAACACACTCTCTCCAGATGTGAAGGTGTTTCACCATCAGTGAATCCTCCTCCTTGTTGTGAGTTGATTAGACCCACTGAGGATGACTCTCGTGTGTGTGTATGTGTTTGTGTGTGTGTGTGTGTGTGTGTGTGTGTGTGTGTGTGTGTGTGTGTGTGTGTGTGTGTGTGTGTGTGTGTGTGTGTGTGTGTGTGTGAGAGAGACAGTTCCTCTGCCAGTGTAAATGTGTGTGTACTGTATATGTGAACATCCCACAGCTCTGTGTCAAAACTACACTCCACTTGAAACACTGAATAACTCACTAGAGCATCAAATGTGGATTCATCCACCGCTGAAAATAGTCCCTAAAAACCTGCGCTATTTCTTCTGGTTTGTTTGATAAAAACAACAATGAGCACTTATTTTACGAGCCTTTTTAGCAAAATAAGAGAAAACAAAACTGACAAGTCATGCAAGGGCTTCTTAGCAGTTTGTTATGAGAATGATTTATGTGGTAAAATTAATTAAAAAGTTCCAACTCCTTAAAATAGCCTGTAAAAAATGTTAGAGTATACGATTACACTAGGATCCAGATGGTTTGAAGACATTTGGAATTAAATGATTTGATTTAAAAACATTCCGAGATGCTTGTATTAAATTACGTCTAATCTTCAGAGCAGCTTGTTGGAATCAAAACTATTTAAATTAATAATCTTAAATGTAGGTTTTAATTTCCTGTGAATATTCTCACAGGAAGTCGCTGCATTCTTCTTCTCTCCAAAGTAGAATTTTTATCTCGATCGTGACCCGACATGAACTCTGCAGAGTGCTGACCAGTCAGATGATCAGATTAGATCGCTTTAATATCTGAATGTGATTTAGGTTTCCATTGAGATGTTTTATTCCAATTTAAAGGGCCAGTACGCCTTTTTCTTTTACAACTAAAGATTTCAACAAGTTAGTGTTGAGTCTTCTGATGAAGTTGAAGTGATGTCATGAGTTAATGTCTGAATGAAAGCCAACTTTAAGCCAAAGCTGTACTGTGAAGACCTCACTATGTTGTCTAATTTTCCCCAGTGGCCAGTTGGGGTATTGCAGACTGATATTTAATTTAAAAAAATTAAAAAAGTGATATTGATCTTGAAAATTCAATATCACTGTACCTTGTGAGTCGACATGGTCTTTGAAGGCTTCTCCACTCTCTGTTTGTCAACAAATGCACGTTGTCAATGAGGGGGGAGGAGTCAACAGATGTTTGTGCTTTACAACAGTGCAGTTGCACTCAGAGGCCTTCAGTAGGCGCCAAAGCTCACCAAAACCAAATCCCTACATATATTACTGCTGAGTGAAACATCTTGTCTGCTGAGTCTGATGTTTGTACAGATATTTGTTTGTCAGATGTTCTTCTGTTTGTGTGCAGCACTATTATTTCAGAGTGTATCACTCTTTACTGTATTAAATGACGTGAATCATTTCAGAACCGTCCGGTGTAAAACTCGCCCTCTTTCAACCAATCAATAAGCAGATGTTTATGTTTGGTTCGG